>NW_008704501.1:3919152-3933407 GCF_000326865.2 Helobdella robusta
TTAACAACGACAGTTTTACATCTTCGATCATACATCCAACCAGCCAACCAACCAACCAACCGACCGACCAATCAACCAACCATTTAACCAACCGACCAATCAAACAACCAACCAAACAACCAACAAACCAGCCAATCAACCAACAAATCAACAAACGAACGAACGAACCAACCAACCAACCAACCAACCAATCATTCAACCAACCAATCAACCAACCAATCAACCAACCAACATAATCTGACCTACCTACCCTTTTAATATAACATACAAGTACTTCAAATATGACCTAGATAAAACGCATGAGTCACCCAAAATGACTATCGTCATCAGCATCATCAACAACATTGACCTACATATGACCATAGAAGCAATATAATCCAGCTAGTTTCAATGTGATTCGCTGACATTAGCAGCGACAACAAAGGTCGCTTGTTGCGCTTTGAATCGTCGTCAGCTTCATTATCGCTAACTTCATCATTTTCCATCTCATCATCGTCGTCGTCGTAATCATCTTCATCTTCATCACACTCTACGTCATGACTATGAGTTTTTTTTAAATGTCAATTTTCAAGAAGAAAAGTACAGCGTTAAAAAAGTTTTTTCCCACCAGCACCATCATTTTGCTGCTTTCATCATCGTAACTTCTTCATTATTGTTGTCTCGTCATCATCACTTCACATAATCATCATCGTTTTCATCATCATTGCAATCAACGTATCGTAATCACCTGAACAATCAAAATGTCCGTCAAAAATTGTTATTCTCCTAATAAGAATTGTAATCATCATCATGGTCGTCATCATGGTCGTCATCATGGTCGTCATCATGGTCGTCATCATGGTCGTCATCATGGTCGTCATCATGGTCGTCATCATGGTCGTCATCATGGTCGTCATCAACATCATCATCATCGCCATCTATTTCCTTTTCCGTCATCATTTTTTCTATATTTTTGTCATCATCAACTTTTGAACAATTCTCTTTTAGACATTTCTCAGGGGTATAAAAAACAAAGAAACAGCAAATGCACGTGCGGGAATGTATGCGCCACTTACATGCAAGCCGTGTGTGGTTACGGGGATCTTTCGGCATTTGATACCGGTCAGTGCAACATTAGTGGCAAGAACCTTAATTGCTACACCATTGCGCCAGTGTTAGATCTTTAATCATTTTTTGTATTTTTTTCATCGTTTTATATTTTTGTTACCATTTTGATCATTTGAACATAAATCATCATACATTTAATAATATTCCTTTTTGCGTCATCATCTTCATCGTCATCATATCATCATCATCATCATCATCATCTTCATCGTCATCATTTCATCATCGTCGTCCTCACAAAATCCCAGAACTCTGCAGTTGAACTAACAACCGGCTATTTAATGATACAATAAAAATGCACACACACACACACACCACACATACACACACACATACATACATACATACATGCACACATACATACATGCACACTCACATACATGCACACTCACATACATACATGCACACATACATACATGCACACTCACATACATACCTACAAACTTATACTCACACATATAGCTCATTGTAGTCGTTAGTTTTATCTTCACCAACTTAACGATCGTTCAAAATGCACCTATGCTGGGAAAACTTATATTAAAAGACCATAACACACATATACGGACGCAAACACACATAGGAATACACATATATACGCACGCACACACACACATATACGCACATAACTAAAACTAATCAGATCTATACTTAAATATACATATTCATATATATTACGCATGAAATCAGCAGGGTATATTTTATTTACAGTGTTTCTCAAATCTAGTAAGTAGGTTTCATGCCAGAGTTCATTCATAAGATGTATCTTAATTAATATTATTTTCAGTTAAATTGTCAATAACCATAATTTTTTAATTTAATGACACTGTGGAAAAACAAAATAACGAAAAACCCAATTCCAGTTCAGTTTTTCAGGTTTTTTTTATCGTTTTAATCAATTTTCGCTTCAGCAAACTTTCCCGTTCAAAAAAAAAAAATTTGATTTAGTTTTGCAGCCCAATTGATAATTTTTAAAACACGAGAGTGGAACGTGTTGGTCATCTCTCGTTCGTTCTTTCAAATTTCAAACCATCCAACATACCTCCATACGTGTTTTACGACAGAATTTTTTGCTGGCTCGTGTAAATCAACTTGGAAAGTTTATAAAAAAATGCCACGACACACAGCTGCGTGAAAATCTTGTTATCATTAACACCACCATCACCATCATCATCGTAATTATCACCATTGTCATTTCCATCACCATCTCCATTATCTCCATCATCATCATCATACCATCACCATCATCATTATCATCATCGTCGTTAGCCTCGTTATCATTTCTATTATCCCTACCATCATGTTATATCATTATTACCACCATCATGTTTTTTTGGTCAATACACTCAACTACACCCAAAGTAGCACCTCAACAACTTCACAGCGGTATCAATGCCAAACACACACACACCACACACGCACAAACACATACACACACAGACAAACGCACACACACACACACAAATACAGACTGACACCTTTAATGTTGCCAGCGACAGTTTAAGCATGAACACTCTCTGAATTGGCTGACGTACAATTCATTAAACTGAATGAACGAATGAACAAATCCGTGAATTAAAAAAAATGAACGAGGTTAAAAATGAATGAACAAACAAATGAATAAATGAAAAACTAGATGATATGAATGAATGAATGAATGAATTAATTAATTAAATAATTCGGTTTTTGATTTGAACGAATGAATGAAAGAGTGAATGGATGAATGAATGAATGAATAAATGAATGAATAAATGAATGAAAACGAATGAATGAATGAATGAATAAATAAATGTATTTCTTTGAACTATTGAGTGATTCTTCAACGAGCAGTGCATGCAAATAAATTCAAGACAAAACTAAAAAATTTATTAAATGCAGCTACTGATTGATAAAATATTTTATTTAATTTATTTTAGATAACATAAATCTTGAAAAGTTCTTTCAGAAAAAAAGCAGATGCAGGAGGAAAAAATGACGAACATGCCTTTAAAGGATGGACTATCGTGTCAAACATCTTCTCAACGACAAGCCATCCACAAACGTTTGCAGTCAGACTTTTTGAACTCTACAAGATATTCGCAAAGAACTTGCCATTTATAGATTTTCTCATTCAAAATTCATAAATTTTCAAACTGCAGCAGTTAACAAAACTTTTAGTTTTATTTTATTTTCACTTCCATCTTTTCACTTTTTCACTTTTCCACAGTTTAAGAAAAAATATTTGCTAAAAAAAAACAAAAAATATTTTTTTTAAGGAAAAAAGAAGCTTATGAAGGATTAAAACGTTAAGTGTCCATAGAAGGCATTACAAAGAGCCTCTTCAACAGCATAAAATATTATTTTGTCTCACGTATTTATATTATGCACCACATGTTACAAACACACATAGACAGACAGACAGACAGACACACACACACACACACACACACACACACACACAACACACACGCAGAGAAAGAGAAAGTGAGAGAGAGGCAGACAGACACACATCCATTTTTCTGGGAAGCTTCAGGCGTGCATTGTTTGTTAATTATTTAAAAAACAGAACATTTCTGTCTGGTTTGACCTAGAGGGTTTCAAAATATTTTGATTTCAAATTGAACTGTTGATGGAAGAATTTTGTGATGTACAACACTCACCAACTCAACTCATCAACGTGGAAAAACACTATGTGTGTTTGTTTTTGTGTGTGTATGTGTACATGTGTGTGTGTGTGTGTGTGTGTGTGTGTGTGTGTGTGTTGGTAGATCTATGTTCGCATCATGTGTTCGCTCTTCAGAACTCACTTCATTCGATCAGCTACCACCGCGCAATTTGTTTTATACAACTCAAAGTTAATAATTAGCTGTTAATGTGATAACGAATGGTCACGTAAAGACAAGCACACAAACACACACACACACCCACAATCACACACACATACAAACAAACACACACTCACACAGACACACACAAACACACACAGACACACAATCAACAAGTTACACTTTTTACTGACAAGAAGCGTACATTCCATTTCGTCGGCTTGTACAAACTTCAAAACGATCCACTAATTTTCCATCATTATACTTTGGTCGTTTTAATAATTTCACAATTACATCTTTCACGGGCAATTTGTAGCTGCGCTGCAAAACAGTCGTTTCAACGTATTTCAAATATACATTTTGAGAAGTATTAGTTTGAAAAATTTGTTACCCGTTGATAAGCGCTTGTAAAAACGAATTCTTATAAAGAAAAATTTCGACACTCGTCAGTCAAGTTAAAATACTTTTATGCTAGCACAATTTTTTTTTAATAAAAACAATTTATCACGAAAAATGCTAAACAATTAAAATTGCATAACAGGTAAAATGTAGGATGAATTATTGAGAAGTTGAATGAAGGATGTTTTCAAGCCATCTAAGTGCATGCATCTTGCATCAACCAGTAAACTAGCTTCCAACTAAATTTTTCCTACTTGAAAAAAATAATCACAACTTTCGCGAACATGAAACATTTTAAGAGGGTATAAAAATGTTAATGCAAATAAATAAATGCATCCAACAATGTGGGAGGACCATAAGATTACGAGATGACATTTTATTCGAGTTCGTATAAACAAACAGCTTTTATGCTCCATTCGTTCATTTAATAACCCAGTTATTTACTTTTTATTTCATTTTTATGTCTGCAAATCAGCAAGGAGGAAAAAATTCCTCGTCGGGTATATCTTGAATGTTTCTTTTTGGTTGTTAGTTGATAGTAACGTGTTGTTTGTATGTGGTTTGTCCGTTGTTTGTAAATTGTTTGTACGTAGTTTGTATGTTTGTTTGTTTGTTTGTCTGTACATGCTGTTGATATGTTTGTGAGTCGTTTGCGTGTTGTTTGTTTATACATGTAATTTACTTGAATGTTATTTGTATGTTACCAATTTGCATTAAGTTTTGCATGTTGTCATGGTGTTACTAGCAAGTTATACGAGTTTTTACAATTGTTGTCTGTGAGATGTTTGTATATTGTTTGTATGTTGTTTGAATGTTGTCTGTAAGATGTTTGCATGTTGTTTGTAGGCTTAATTTTTATTTCTTGCTCTTTTTCTTTCTGGCTTGCGTGTTCTTTGCATATTAACTTCTCTCCTTCCCGCTTTGTTTTTATCTTCCAGCTCATCAGCCAAAAAATATTCATTTGAAGTAAATGCTACATTATAAACATAGCTCATTGTTTTATACACACAAATGTCCACAAACATGTGTGTATATATAGGTATCATGTATCTAACTTTATCTTATTTTATGCGTAACTGTTAAAAAGTATTGCATGAATCCAACCGAATTGTTGGCATTAATCAATTTAAAGTTTGTCTTCAATTTTCCTTACTAGAATTTTTTGGAAATTGATCAATTTTAAAGAATCTATATAAACCAAACTTGCACTGAAGATGATTTGTGAAAAATTGAAATAAGGCCTTTTAAAATAAGGCGTTGATAAAACGTGTGTAATGACGATGAAACATGGTTATGAAAGGATAGAATGATATCACGAGATAGGATGATATCATGAGATAGGATGATGTCATGGAATAGAATGATATCATGAGATAGGATGATATCATAAGATAGGATGATGTCATGGGATAGGATGATATGATGAAGTGTAACTTAACACCAGTTACTACAAAACCTAAAGTGCAAAGTTAACTGACCAGGTATTAGCAGGTATCTGATGGTATTAGCAGGTATTGGCAGGTGAATGTGAAAGTATTAGGCCTCTATCTAGTGCACTGTCCCAATTAAAGGAACTCATTAAGTTCAATTAAAATCTTTCTTTCGTGATCATGAACATTATTTTGAATTAAAAATAGAATTGTTAATATTAAAATATGAATTATGATGGTAATTCAATTTTTATAAATTGGACAATTTTCAGAAAATCTAGTAAACAAATTGAAAAGACAAACTTTAAATTTTTTAATGCCAACAATTCGGCAGAATTCCGTATAATTGAAAATTAATTTTGTTACTGTAGATGTGTTGTTTGATTTTTTTTCTTAGTTATATATGTGTTTGTTTTTGTTGTAATTACTGTAATTTTGTTGTTGTAATTACTGCGGTTCAGTGGCCTTAAGTTGATATGTAAATATCATATTAATCAATCACCTTTATATTGCGGTTATTGTTGTTGTGGTTGTTGTTGTGTGACGTGTTTATTTGTTGTCGCGAAGATTGTTAGTCATGTTTGCGCGTTTTTATTTGTATTTAATGTTTTTTCAATTATTTGTATCATAATATCGTTGTAGTATTTTTTGTAGAGACAAATTATTAGTTAGAATTGGAAAGAAAAGTAAATATAGATGAAATTATCCTGCCGAGATGTACACATACACACACACACACCACACACACACACACACCACACACACCACACACACACACACACCACACACACACACACATACATACATACATACATACATAAATACACGCGTACATACATACACACATACATACGTATATACATACATACAAGCATACATACAAAGAATAGAATGGGAACGTGTTTACCGATGCATAAGCATCACATACACAAGCATAAAATCACTGAATTTATACTGGAGCAAACACGCTTGAAAACTTACAAATTTATTTATTCATTCCTTCTTTCCTTCTTACATTCATGTTTTTAATTATTTGATAATTTTATTCATTGTTTTAATTCATTTGTTTAATTAATTTATTCATTTTTTTAAACTACACAACAGTTTACTACCATTCATTCTTTTAACAGCTTTCTGTTATTGAATATTTTTGGTTTAAATTGAACAAACAAACAGCCGAAAAACGAATGAACGAACGTATGAACGAAAAACAAAAAAATAAGCAAACGAAATCATTCTCTCTCACCTCGACTGAGTTCGTTCTTTAACAGCATTCCAAGCGAAAGATTTTTTGGCAAAATAATAATAAAATGCGGGCTGATATGTGATATGTTTTCATAAAAATCATTTTATATTCAAGTTTATTTTGTCAGTTCGTTTAGTTTGAACGTTTTTTTGTGTTTATTTGTGTTATCACTGACTCCGAATGATGTTATTCCTGTTATGTTTGATACGTTGTTTTATCATGCTTACTATTAATATGTTAAATATTAACTCAAATATTAAAGCGGATATTGTTTCGTTGGAGTGTACATCTGTGTGTTTTGGCTTATGCATATATGCTCGTGTGTGTCTGGTTTCATCTAAAAAAAATTATCTCTATTAAGTGGATACAAAGTATGCATGTACTAACAAAAGTTAGCCACTACCTTGGTCGAAAACACGAATACAAAAGCATTTGCATTCAGATAAGATAATATTATTCTTTCTATTGGAACCAGGAAAAGTCAAAAATGTCCATAGTCCATGGAGCAAGAAATTGTACTAAAATAGAAGAGGACAACAATGTACAACACATAATATGAGTAAACATCACTTAGAAATAATAAACAACACATAGAACCAACAAACATCACATAGAACCAACAAAAAACACATAGAACCAACAAACAACACATGGAACCAACAAACAACACATAGAACCAACAAACATCACATAGAACCAACAAACATCACATAGAACCAACAAACAACACATAGAACCAACAAACATCACATAGAACCAACAAACAACATATAGAACCAACAAACAACACATAGAACCAACAAACAACACATAGAACCAGCAAAAAGCAATCCCATAGTATGAATGTACATTGTCGACAATTCAGGCCGATGAAGAAACATCGGCAAAGCAGCATCAGAGCAGGGCAGACATATCAGCCAGCCATCCAGCCAGGTATCACTTCCATCAATCCAGTTAAATATTCAACAAGGAACGACATTTAGAAGTAAAATATCAAACCACGTTTTCAAACTGACTCAAATATTTAAATTCAATTACATTCACACATTTTAAAATAATGTCAATGTTTTTTTTATCTAAAAAGTTTCATACCTTACAATAAATATTTTAAAATAATTTCGAACTCGTTTGAGAAATAAAGAAAAGAAATTAATTTAAATTTATAAAATAGAAGATTTTTTAAAACAACGTTAATAGATGCTAGTTTGGTTTTAAAAATTAATAAAAATATGAATTGGGAGAAGACTGTTGTGCTTGCTTAGTTGTTTGATGAGTTTGAACAGGTGTTGCCTTACTTCTTAAATATTCATGACGAGTCAACAAAAACCCAAAACAAAAATAAAACAAATTCATACTTGAGAAAAAGAAAAAAAATTCAATTAAGCAGAATGCAAAACAAGACAGAATGGAAAAACAAAAATGTAGATGGATTGCCTGTAATTAGTGCAGAATTGTTTGCGGTTGGAAGAAGCAAACAACAGAAATATGTCCTGAATGTTCTTCTCCTGCTATCAAACTAATGCTAACCAGTTAGTTATTCTTTCTGTCAAATGAATTAGGAACATTAGCACAAAAACAACAACAACTCCATCATCATCATCATAAACAACAACAACTCCATCATCATCAACAACAACGACAAACAACTCCATCATCATCATCATCATCATCATCATCATCATCAACAACAACAACAACAACAACGACAACAGTTGCAATTTCTTTAACCTCCTCGCGATGCAACTGGGGGGCAAATAGCCTCGAATGAAGAAAAATTGTTAAAATCCAAATCCCGAATGAAACTCAGGCTGTTCAAGTATGTTTGTGGGGGCCAGTTCAATTCTTTTGTATCAGACAGGTTTGTCGCCAGCCGCATTCCTGTCTACACAAATACAGGCTGGAGGCATTTAGTTAAGCCCTGGTCGTGGAAGGGGCTTCAAATGCAACAAAGCTATACACAAAGACCAGGATTACTCAGAGGGCAACAAATGCAAGCCTTCTCATCATGAACATTTGAACAAACAAGAAGTGGCCCAAACACAAATCTTAAAGAAAAACAAAAAGACTAATGAACGGACATGTAAAATGTGTACTCAAAATCGCACTAGTGATGAAGAAACGGACACCATACAACATGATAAACTGCAGGTTTTTATCAAACAGACACAACCTGATGATATTGTGGTGGTACAGAAAATTAAGCTCACCTTAAATGATAGCTCGCCATCGTTCTCAGGCTATAGCAGCGTCAGAAAACAGAGAGTGCTGAATCGTCAAAAAGAGGGAACGAGTAGAGAAGGAGTGTTATTGGCACTGATTGGAAGCCATATATCATATATGTTGCGTAAGTACAATAAAATAAATAAGATTACTTAATGATGACGATAGATTTAAACTGAAACTTCCCACCAACTGAAATTTTACGTTACAAATAAGCTCACAAAGAAATCAAATTTCGAACCAATCCAACGTGTTGACGTGTGCATGAAAAATATCAAAGCCATCACGCGATAGCACGTCACGAACAACAACATCAACAACAACATCTTTCCTCAACAACAACAACAGAAAAAACAACATCATCAGCAAGATAAAAAAAAACAAAAAATACTAAACTTAAAACTCGAGAAAATTCTTCAACGTGATCTGAAACCAAAAACTCACGCATACCCAAAAATGGATCGAACGACACCCTCGTCACCATTACTCTTTCGAATACATCGTCTCATTCGTCATAATCTGCCAATCAACCAAATCTCCACCACTTTTGTTTTTGTCATCACCATCATCACGTACATTAATATTCATCATTATAACTTTTATCACATCACATCAATATATACCTCTTAATTTTCATCATCATCACATTTGTATCAGCAATCACATCAGAATTTTCGAAATTATACAATCGTCATCAGTTTCTTCGTCATTTCATCAGCTTTCGTCGTGATTACTTTATTATCATATTTCCATGTCATCATCATCATCATCATCATCTTCTTCTTCTTCTTCTTCTTCATTGTCTTCTTCTTCTTCGTTATCATCATCACCACCTTCTTCGTCATTTTCTTTTTCATCATCATCATCTTCATCATTATCATCATCAATGTAATCTCATCTTTCATCTATGCTAACAATATTTTTTTCCAGAGCCCCCCTATTAGCAGACAGCCAGAGGAAGCAAATGAGATGCAACAACCTTATCTGGAGGAGCATCAAATAAAATATTATCGTCATTATCATCGTCATCATCATCTTCCTCCTCATCATCGTCATCATCTTCCCCCTCATCATCTTCACTATCATTTATGTCCAGTGCACCAAATTTTCATCACAATTTCATTTTGTCACCGTATTATTATTAATATTAGTAGTAGTAGTGTAGTAATAGTAGTAGTAATAGTAGAAGCTGTAGTAGTAGTAGTAGTAGTAGTAGTAGTAGTAGTAGTAGTAGTAGTAGTAGTAGTAGTAGTAGTAGTAGTAATAGCAGTATTAGTATCCAAATCAATCACAATTTTTAGATGTTAAAATTAGTCAATAATTATTTTCACGTTCAAATTATATAATCCTTAGATGCTCTATGTATACATTAATACAATGGTTTATATTCAAATTTGTCTATATATTTATTGATCCATTTTGCATGTAATTGAACGCCCATATTTTCAAATAAGAACGCAACATTTGCTGTTGGAGACCGTAGAAAATATTTCCAAGGCACAAGAATTATGACAACAATGTTTAAGGATGTCTTGAGTGGTCATATTATATTGTTCGTTCCAGGTTCCATACTGAATGGTGATTCATGATGCCGACGGATGTGTGTATGCCTGTGTGTGTGTGTGTGTATGTGTGTGTGTGTGTGTGTATATGTGTGTGTGTGTGTGTGTGGGAGGGGGTGTTTGTAACGATATATGTTTCCTTGTAACATACAATACATGTGTGTTGTGTATGTATGTGTGTATATATGTGTTCCTGCACGTGTGTAAATATGTAAGCTTGTGTGTGTGTGTGTGTATGTGTAGATTGTTGTACGTCCTATATTAGAGAGATGCGTGTGTATGTATGTGCTTGCTTGCATCACATCTCTCTTTAACATGTGTGCTGTAGGAGCATAGGGAGCGCTAACATGGCCGTAAAAACCTGAAACCACTTCAAACTTTAAAATTTTTTATAACAATGTTTCTAATGGATTAGGAAATTAAATTAAGAAACTTCTTAAGAAACTTATTCACGGCAATTATTAAAAGAGACCTCACTAGTTTTATTTAGAATTAATATTGCTTATAGTTCTAATGCAGTTAGGCAGAAATTGATTAGAGACCTTATTGGCAGGTAGTGGGGTGCCAAGCCAACAGACCCTACTGCACCGGGTGCCTGTGACCCTTGGCTTGCCACTGTGTTTAACGTTTCTTTATAATTAACTGCAATGTTAGCAAGTGTGAATTTATTGATGTTCGTTGTATTTATTCAGCGAACGTTCGTCCAACAGCTCACGATATTATTGTAAATAAATGAAGAAATATAGAGATCAATTAAACGTGCGCAGGTTATTTTCTTCCTCGAAACACATCGTTAACAAGTCGCTTGTGTTTGTTATTATCATCGTCGTCATCATCGTTGTCATCTTCACCATCATCATTCTCATCATCATCATCATTCATCAACGCGTTAGATCAAATATAAAGGAACAAATACGCGAACAATGCAAACACGAGACAAGCGCTTGCCACTGTATATAATGTCTTATTTCTCTCTCTCTCTCTTTCTCTCTCTTACTCTCTCTCTATGTTTTATTTTAATTTATACATAAATAAGTTTGTGTAGGCTTATGTGTTTGTGTGTGTGTTTGTATTAGTATGCATGCCTCTATAGGCAGCAAGATAGTGTAACGGTTGAGGCGCCTGTTGCATCAACTGTCTTCGAGTGTTCAAACGCAAAGTGGTCCTGGACTATCACAAGCAATATGTGTGATGTGTTTGATTGATGTGAATTAATATGCACTGGGCTGTGTGTGTGTGTGTGTGTCTGATGTAAATGTTGTTGTGTGATTGTTGATGCGTGTGTTTGTTGTTGTGTGTTGTTGTTGTTGAGTGTGTTTCCGTGTATGTTGTGGCGTGTATATTTTTGCGTATGCGATCAATCATTTAGACGTATTGTAACTTTGCCCGTAAATCATCATCATCATCATCATCAGTCCATGTATGGCAATCTTTTTCCCAATCATTGCTTTTTTGTGATCAATTGTTTTACAGATTATTATCTTCATTGGCATCAAAACTATTATCATCATCATCTCATCATCATCGTTATGGTACTCCTCATCTCATCACTATCATTCATCATCATCGTCGTCGTCGTCATCATCATCATCATCGTCGTAATTATCATCATCAAATGTAATGTCCAGTTCGTTCAATACCATCCACCCATGCAGCTAAATAATTTTTTTCCATTTTTTTTCCAAGAACTATTTTTATTTAAAAAAAATTTTTGCCATTTCTATTTATTTTAAAATCTCATCGGCAGATAAAACAATGCCAACAACAACAACTACATTCTCTGCAACAACATCAGCAACAACAGAATAGCACGCACAAATCAAACAACATGATAGCTCAACATTTTTGACAGCTCAATAACAACAAAACAACAACATCCATTAAAACACCGAAAAAAACTTCATCAGATGCAACAACAACAACAAAAACAACAACACAATAATATTGTAACATAAAAAAACACACAATAACTTTATGACCACACCACAAACAACAACACCATCACCAAACAACCACTAAAACAACAAAAACAACTTCATCAAATGCAACAACAACAACAAAAACAACAACACAATAATATTGCAACATAAAAAAACACACAATAACTTTATGACCACACTACACCACAAACAACAACACCATCATCACACAACACAACAAACGACTCAAATTTTTTTTATATTTTTTCTCGTCGTGTATCCCGTGCTATATTCCTTAATATTTAATTAGTTGGGAAATCTGCAACACATTCTTCCCCCTTACAGTTTCCCTCTATACATGCTGGCTCCAAGGCAAGTAGTAATGTCACCAGAAAACTCCTCCTATGCAAATGCCGGTGTAATCACAAATTCGATACGTTTCAAATGCAATACCTATATCACAAAATAAATACAAACTCAAATATAAATGCAAATCAAATCGCAACAAATACAAGATACAAAAAATACAAGATACAAGACATAAAAACAGTACATACATACAAAATTAGAATACAAATACAAATTTTATACAAAATATACAAAGAATAACACGCAACAGCACAATGATACAACCAGCATATGCATCATTCATTTCATTTACATATCCCTTGATACATCTTCATCTTTGTTACACCTAATTATCTCTATATGTCTCTCTCTTTATCTCTCTTTCTCTCTTTCTCTCTTCACATATATTCATATTTATATGTATATGTATTTGTATATATATATTTGACATTTTTTATTTCATCAAATCAAAAGAAAGAAATCAAAGAAATGATATCAATGAAAAGAAATGATCTGGAAATCGAAAAGAAAATATGGTTTTCTTGTAATGATCGCCAGTGACAATTGTATAAAAGAGAGCATATTTAAAATATTTTAGTGCATGTAAACTCACATTCATTTGCAAACTTTAAATTTATGATTTGTTAATTTGACTTAATTTTTTTCATTTACCCGCTATTTTTATATTATAAAGTATACATTGTATATTCGTTTAATGTACATTGTGGATAAACTGTTGACTTTTGACAATCATTTCTTTAACTTATTGTTACTGGATTTTGAGAGTGCCTGTGAGATTTCATTTAATAGGCGCTATACAAATGCATTTAATAATAATAATAATAAAAATAATTCATATTACAAATCCTAAAAAACCAAAAAAGGAATCAAAATTATTAAGTAATCAACTCTTTTACATTTTTATCAGAATGTCGTTAGTAATTATTGAAACACAAATATATATATATAGACCCACGTAAAACATACTTATTCACACACACACACCTTATTAGGTGTGTGTGTGTGAATATATATATATATATGTATATATGTATGTATATATATATATAAATGTATATTTGAGTTCAGACTGTTGTATATACAGAAATTAAAAAATATCACCGCATTTTCCAATTGTTAAGTTTGTAACTAAGTTTTTCAAATTTTCGAACAATTATTTATGTATATATGTATTTATATATACATGTATATACATTGTATATATT
>NW_008704501.1:3933457-3940957 GCF_000326865.2 Helobdella robusta
AAAAGATCTGGCGATAATGTTTTATGCTGATGACGGTGGTGATAAAGACATGCGGGTTTGGAAAAATATCTTCGCAATCTGGAAAAAAATCTCGCCATCACACTCCCATTCAATATTGATTCAACCGTTCATGGTTATGTCAATACGCATTCGTTTCAAATGCTACACACGTACGTGCATACACTCACGCACGTACACACGCACTGACGTAAGTACGCACGCACTCACGCAATTACACACGCACTCACATAAGTATGCACGCACTTGCACAGAAACATGCATTTCGACACGCAAACGAGAAAACATAATATTTTGGAATAATGATGATTGTTACGATCAAAGATCGTCATAATACGCATTCATAAATAAAGCCACAGAGATACGATGAAGGCTATAGGACAACTGTCTTGTTAAATGTTACAGCTCTAAATTATGAGCTACGCTATGGCTTCAGTACAAATGAAAAGCAGAAGGGAATAAAACAAAAAACTGCAGACGTGCGTTCACTCGCTGACTTCAATTACGTGCATTCAAACAATTAAAACCCGCAAAAACAATTTTTCATCATTCTCTGGCGAATTTTCAGGCAGAGTTCTAGCCAGTATATATAAATAAAATTTAAAAATTAAGCGCACATGTGTTAATGTTGAAAAATAAAATGGTGATGATTGTGGTGAAGAAAGATTCTGACGAATAAGAAAATGACGAAGATGATGATGATGAAGATAATGATGAAGAGGATGAGAATGATGAGAAGATGAAGTTGTGAAGATGACGAAGATGATGATGAAGTTGTGAAGATGAAGATGATAATGACGATGGGATAAGGCAATGATTTCAAAACATTTCATTGAACTAATTGCGCTGAAACTAGGCCAACGGAGTCAGTGGTGACAGCCGAAAAATTGAACGGCTAACCATATGATGATGACGATGACGACAATTAGGAGATAAGAAATAAAAATTAAAAAAAAAACAAAAACATAGACTAAATAATCAAATGTATTGCTATTATCTTAAAGTAATGACAATAAGTAATAAATGGTAGACTCACTTTTGTTATTTTTGTCGTTGAATGAATAAATGAAAGAAAGAAAGAAAGAATGAATGAATGAATGAATGAATGAATGAATGAATGAATGAATGAATAAATGGACGAACGAACGGACGGACGAACGGACGGACGAACGAACGAACGAACGAACGAACGAACGAATGAATGAATGAATGAATGAATGAATGAATGAAAGAAAGAATGAATGGACGAACGAACGGACGGACGAACGAACGAACGAACGAACGAACGAATGAATGAATGAATGAATGAATGAATGAATGAATGAAAGAATGAATGAATGAATGAATGAACGAATGAAAGAAAGAATGAATAAATATATAAATGACCTAGAAAAACGTCAGAAACAATGTTAGAAGTGCTAAGAGTATGCGCGCGTACGTACGTGTATGCATTTGTATGTTTAAAATGTGCGGATGTATCTGCGCGTGTACATACGTAGCCACATAGGACAGAACGTAAACATATTTAAAAAGCTGAGAATGTATCGTAGCGTTGCAACAGAAAGGCAAACAACAAAACATCGTTCGTGATATGAGTAGCAACATGCAAACAACAACAAGAACCACGCAAATGTTCCTCCTCAGACAAAAATGAGTTGTGAATGAATTGGCCAGGCAGTGCAAACGCAGTTAGGCTGGTCGGTGTCTCGGATGAAAGCAGCGTGAAACAAACACGCGACGATAACAGCAACAAATACAACCACTTTTACAACAACAAAATCAACAACAACTCGTACCGTAACAACAAAAACAAACAACAATATAAACATTAACAAAAGTATTCCAGCACACTTGTGAATATGCAACAACAGTTTATTAAAGACAACAACAACAACAACCATGAAACTGAAGAGAGAGAGACAAAGAATGACACAGGCCAGCCAGCACCCTGTACAAGTTCATTCAATTTCCCTCCGAGTCAACGAAATTAATCATCTTTCTGTTAAATATTATTTTCAATGCTTTAAATTTAATTTAAATATAGTGCTGACTTCTTGTGTGAAAAAGTTAACTTAAGCTTTCACAAAATTTCATAAAATAATCGCCTTTCATTCACAAAGAATTTCAAATATTTATTATTAATTCACATTTAATACAGTAAATGTGTGAAAAATGAAAAACAAACATAGAACAAAAAATGTATATAACATATTTAAAAAACAAAGAACAGAAAGCAGTCCTACGGATGCATGCGATAATAAAGCAAAAAGATCGCCACAATAAAACATTTGCGTGGCGTAGAAACCAAAACATCAACAACATTATGACGTAACTGTGACGTCAACAACCTTATGAAAAATTACATTGACATCACTACATTAACAATGATGATAACATAAAATTGTAGTAACAGGAATCCTCAAAAACTTTAAAATCCATAGTAACCGATATATTGTTACTTGTTGTTGTACATACAATAATGAAATCTGAAGATGACAGTGATGATGTGGTCAACTTGTCATCAGTTGATGTTATTGCCGTGGTGATTGCGTTCTTTGTTACTGATGTTATTGTTCTTTACATTTTGTTATCAGTTGCTGATGTTGTTTGTTGTTAACAATGATACAAGGGCGTCATGGTTATTAAATTTCCATGGCTTGTTAGCCGGACCTGTAAACCTCAAACAAGTCACGAGTGAGAATAATAAGGATGAAGACGACGACGAAGACGACGATGAAGTTAATGATGCGATGAAATGAATGATGGTGATGAGGACGATGATGACGAGGAATTGATGACCGCAATGATAGTAATAACAATAATAATAAAAAAGGTTGGAAATTACGGTGATAAAAACGATGAATATGAAGATGAAATGATAATTATGATGGTGAGGAGGAGGAAGAAGATATGTGTGCGTGTGTGTGTGTGTGTTGTGTTGTGTTATGTTATGTTTGTTTGTGTATGTGTGTATGTGTGTGTGCGTGCGTGTGAGTGTGTGCTGAAGGATATCAATGAATTGAATTTTCCGGACGGTTGGATAAATTTTTTTATTAAATTCCTATAAAAAATTCATTTGAAAAAAAGTTTATAAATGTTATTTCGCAGGTTTTTTTTTACACCAAAAATGGTGTCTTCTTTATCTGATCAACCGTTACTTATTTGCACCCATTTCTACTTTTCAAACAATGAAACGAATGATGGAAAAGCATTCAACAGAGAAATTATTTTTCCAAAAAAAAAAAAAATTAACTCCATGCATCGCGAAATTGTCATTCTTATCTCATTAGTTTTATTATTATTGTTGTTGTTATTATTATTGTTTTTGTTATTATTATTATTATTATTATTGTTGCTGATATCGATCTTATACGTTGTTATTATTAAAGTTCTTTATAAAAAAAAACTCAACACTTTTAGTTTTAAAATAAATTTGATTATTTGAGAAATAATTGGCTAAAAAATTAAAATTAAATTGAAAAAATTAAAATTAAGAAAAGAAAGAAAAAAAGAAAATGAACGAGAGAATGAGGAAAAAGAAGGAAACTTCAAGTCATCCATCTTCTTTAGAGGCATTATCATGCCATTTCTACCAATGTTGGCTATGTAGATCAATCCATCTACTTTTTTTTCATTCATTCATCTACTCGCATTATATCTATCTATCTATCTCTTCATTCATCTAATCATCCATTCATCAATCCATTTTCACATTCAATCATCCATGCATGCATCCATGCATCCATCCATCCACATCCATGCATCCATCCATCCATCCATCCATCCATCCATCCATCCATCCATCCATCCATCCATGCATCCATGCATCCATCCATTCATTCATCCATTCAAGTCTACAAATTTTAACTCCAGAAAAACATAAGAAAAATATTTTCCATCATGCCTGTTGGACCGCCCTTTAGTTGAATGAGACAACGATATTTCAATGGAATTATTGACCAAACTAAGATATAGGTATTGCATCAGCATGCAAAGACTAATACAAATGCACAGCCCAATGAAAGAAAACTTCAAAATATCGCCTGTACGTACATAACACATCACGTAGAGCAGACCTGAGCAGAAATGATGGAGATAATTTTATGGAAAAGAGAAGAAAGAAGATGCTATGTATCAGATAATCTGGTTACGCTGCTGTCTCAATTGATTAGAACCATCCAGATGATGACAACATGGCAGACAGCGGAAAAATGATGCCAAACCATTTTATAGGAACGCGGACCATAAATTATACCGTGTGGAAAAAATTCATGTCGTCACAGCCAACTAAGTTTTCATGCTTAACACAGTACGATAAACAACATTTCTTTGCTACCAGAATGAAAGTTCTGCAGTCCTACAAAGCACAAAAACCAGCTGGACGTCAAACTTGTGTTCGTAAAATCTGACTGAGTGGTATGTCATTTCGAAAGTTTTGGCAAATTAAGTTGGGCCAAATTTTCAAAATGATTTTTTTTAACTTTATATTTTTTTATTAATTTGTTACATTTTCAGTTTTAAGTATTATGATTAATAACAATAATAATAATTTAATAATAATTTGATAATAAAAATATTGATAAAGATGATAATGTTCTATTAATAGACTATCAAAAAACATTACAACCTATGTAACTGAATGCATAGTCATATAATGTTATGTGATGTGATGAGATAGCATTAAATACGATGCACATGTCACATAAGATGATGACCATGACGTGATTATGTTACACAGAATAATGATGACAATACGAATACAACTTACATACAATGAGGATGATGATGATGATGTGTCTTTAATGGTGATGATGTGATTATGATGCTACACAAGATGATGATGATATTATAGCTACCCCTTATATAGAATGATAATGATGTGATATGATGTTACATGAGATGTTGATGATGATGTGATAGGGATGGTGGTCCTACTAAATCACGTCTCTGATTATTTACACTGAAATATTTGAGTGTTTACCAATGTGTGCAGCTGCAGTGCCTGTACGTGCTTGCACAACTTTAGCACACACACACACGCACACGCACACACACACGCGCGCGCGCGCATACACAAACACACATATGCAAATTATATTTAAAAAATTCCCAAACGTTATTAGTTAATCATCAAATTACGTACCATCCTGCATATTTTAGATTCATATTGTGTTTGAGTACAATATTTTTAATTGTAAAAATAATTCTTTACAAACAATTTATCGGATGATGTGAAGACATCTCTAAATTTGTGTAATTTTATAGTGCCGTCTTTTTAAGTTTGTTGCTACCCTGAAGGACTGCGAGTGCAGAATATAAATTTAATTTTGCCTGAATGTAAATTTAATTCATCCGGCATTTCAAACTTACAATACTACTCAGTTAATATGGCTGTGAAAGTGTTGCAAAACTAAAATTTAATTTTCGGCTCCTCAACCAAAAATTGTGGTTTGTTTTTATAACAGGTAGTAATCATGCTGCACACACGCAGCCCAGATGCAGTCACAATATTATTGAAAAACTGGCGTATCCATATTGGCTTGCTTGTTATTGGCAAGTTACATTCACAACAACCACGCAAAACCACACAGCACCACACAGCACCACGCCACACCACACCATGAACCTGCACTCGATCAACTTGTGGACGTTGTTTTTGAGTTAGTTGATTTTATGTTTCAATTCAATGAAGCCATACACATTTCAATATCATTTGTAATAAAATATCTTTCATAAAACCACATGCAAAACAAAAGTGCACACGAACACACAGTGTATGAATATTTAAAGGCACACACCACACACACACGCCACACACACACACACACACACACTTATTTATTCATTCATTCATTCATTCATATAGAATTCAAATACGTCACGTTGTTAAAAACTGATCAAGTACGCTTTCACAAATTTAATTTCCGCCCAGCAGATTCCTCCACTCATCCTTTGCCTTCTTTTTTCATTCTTTCATTTTTTCCTTCTTTCATTCACTTTATTTTTGTATTTTTTGTTCCATCCATTTTTAAAGTTTCAAATTTGCAACTTGGAAATTCTTCCCTGCGTTTGCTTCGTGAAGAAGTTTCTCACATGAATTATGCACAAGTCCAGTTCGTTAACATTTCTTTATTCAACTCTTTTGTAATATATTAAATTATAAGATTGTCTTGATATTTATTCTCATAAGAGACAATTCAATGCATGAAAAGTTTCAAATCATATCAAAACCACAAATCTGAACAAAGTCTAAAAGGAATAAGATAGATAATTTAACTAACTTTCAAAATTATTTTTGTTTATCTACACACACACACACACACACACACACACACACACACACACACACACACACACCACACACACACACATACACACACACACACACAACACAAAACATGCACTTCACGCGTCCTTCAAACATTAGCATGCCTCCCATATCAAGCGCCAACCTACTTACTAGCAAATAATCCAACGATTTTGAGAGTCCATTCATTGTGTATGTGAATCAATAGAATGGAGACGTAAATTTCCAATCAAAAATCAATAAGACTACTTCATAACTTCATTCGGAAGAATCAGCCAAGCAATGCAATGATAGAAATACATTGAATGGATGGACAAGATGGGTGACAAAATGGAATATTTTTGTTAGAAAATAATTTTCTCGAAATGTTTCGCGAAATGGACAACAAAAATTATGAAGAAAATATTAACAAATCAACAAAATGAATTAGAAAAAATTAAAAATAAATTAATTAAATATTAAAAAATTCACTAACAATTTTAGAAAATGACTTCTGAGTAACGTTACACACATCCACTGATGCAAAACTCGAAGAATCTGCAACAAAATACAATTTTGGCTCAGTTAACTGTTATTTATTAAGCAAATAAATAAATGTTACCGGTGTGGTGAAAGGAATTTTCAGAAAAATAATTTTTATATAAAAAATTAAAAATTTTTAATTAATTAAATTTGTTTTGTTATATTTGTTTATTATTCTTAAAAGTTTGAAATTCACGTGATGAAAATAGGTTTGAGAAAATAAATGAAATCATTCTACGGCCAGTGAAAACCAAAAATCGGCTTTTATTGTTGAAGAGTTTGTGCTCTCTGATTAATATATTGCATGAAATTAATTCAATATTTTCAAAATACTGAATAAATGGAGTTAAAAATTTATATAAAAAATTATGTGAATAAAAAAAAGTCCTACAAAATGTATAACCAAACAAAAAAGTAAACAAGTAAATAAAAAACAAGCTAAACAAAAAGTAAGCAGTTGTTCTTGTGTAAGCATGTGTGAACGTCTGTTTGTGTACGTGAATGTGTGTGTGTGTGTTTATGTGTGTGTGTGTGTGTATGTGTGGTGTGTGTGTGTGTGTGTCCAAGAGTGCGTGTAATTGAAGCACAGTTCAAATATTTACCAGTCATGCATTTGTAAAATATTTAAATATCATTCAGTGGTGTAAAGTGAT
>NW_008704501.1:3943457-3950323 GCF_000326865.2 Helobdella robusta
TGTTTTTTGTCTATATTTTTTTAAACATGAAAAAAAGTGAACGTAAAAATTTGTAACAATTGAGTGCACATATGTATGCACTTTACTAATCAAGCAAAACTACATTGTAACATACAAGACTGTTTTGTTGCCGCTATTAAAAGAGATCATCTTCCACATGCTGGGAATCATGATGGGATGTAAAACATCTCACGATAACTATAACTTATGAATATGCAGTGACAACAGTAAAGCTGTGAAAAAATAATTAGCAACCAATACTACGAATCTAACAGTAAACCCTTCCAAAAATCAATTAGAAACAATAAAAGTAAAACAACGTCAACAATACCAACCACATCATTTTATAGCTTTCGAACAAAATGAACCACATGCAGACAACATATGCAAGTCAATTTCAACCAACCAACCAAACAACCAACCAACCAAACAATCAATCAACTAACCAACCAAACAACCAACCAATCAACCAACCAACTAACCAACCAGCCAGCCAGCCAACTAGCAGGCCAACCAACCAGCCAACAAGCAATATTTTTCCATAATTTCATGTGCAGCGCGTTGAACAAACACTTGCATATTTGCAATACTCAACCTTTCGTCGTATGCAAAATTCATTAGTAAAATAAAGTAGTAAACAAATTGTTTTTCTATTTTGAATTTTTTTGAGTTTGCTATCTTTCTTTCGATCGTTGTAAAACTAATCAATTAATAAACAAATCTTTTCATATGTTGGGTGGGTCGTTTGCATGTTTAATATTTTCATGTTTCTGATTGGTTTGTTTATGCTTCGTTTGATTATGTTTCACTTGCTCACGTTTTTGTTTAGTTTTGTTTATATTCCGTATTTTTATGTTTAGGTTAGGAATATGCAAGTCAATTTCAACCAACCAACCAAACAACCAACCAACCAAACAATCAATCAACTAACCAACCAAACAACCAACCAATCAACCAACCAACTAACCAACTAACCAGCCAGCCAGCCAGCCAACTAGCAGGCCAACCAACCAGCCAACAAGCAATATTTTTCCATAATTTCATGCAGCGCGTTGAACAAACACTTGCATATTTGCAATACTCAACCTTTCGTCGTATGCAAAATTCATTAGTAACTAAAAATAGAGTAATAAAAACAAACCATCACAACACATTAATAAAGACGCAGAAAAACATGAGCCAAAATACACATACACGTATAAACCGAAATACACTAAAACACATATTTAAGCACACACGCACACATACACACAAACGCACACGTACACACAAATGTACACGTACACACAAGAGATTCGCGCATACAGTACAAAGCACTCGTTGCCATGAAAACGACAAATGAGTTATCGACGTTTAAGCAATCGGGCGACTGCTCCAACAGGTCAGCCTTCCTAACAACAACCGACTGTCTGTTCTGACTGACTCTGTGTGTGTGTGTGTGTGTGTGTGTGTGTGTGTGTGTGTGTGTGTGTGTGTGTGTGTGTGTGTGTGTGTGTGTGTGTGGTTGTATCTGTGTGTGTATGTCTGTGTGTGTGTGCTTGTGAACCAAACAAGAAGCAATCTTTTTTTTATGATTTTATGAATGAATAGGTGTGTGGCAAACAAGCGAACGGGTTCACTACTGAAGCAAGCAATCACATGTTCACAACACGTCCGTCAAATTTGACGATCGAATTTCAATGGATTGTTGGCAAGGAATGAGCGCATTAACATAACGGGATGACGTCATAACTTTACTTTCGATATTTTTTCGTTTGTTTGTTTTTCTGTTTTTTTTGTAGGTTTGTTTGTTCTGCCTAGGAAATACGATGGGATGTTGATTGAGAAAATGATTTATCAAGTCACAAAACAAAATACCATGCCGACAGACAACGGATTATTTTGAAAGAAGTTGATGATGATAATAATGATGATGACGACGACGATGACAACGTGGATATAATGGTGATGATGATGCTGATGTTGCTGACTGTGATGATGATGATGAATGATGATGATGAAGATGATGAAGCTGTCGATAAAAGCCATTTATCACTAAAATTAATTACAAGCGCGTCAGTTAAATGGAGTATGGATAACAGACATGCAATTCTCTTCCAAATAATCTAGATATAAAAACAGTAAATAAATACATAAATAAATAAAATAAATTTCTTTTGTGCTAATAACAACAGCAACAAAACTGTCCCAAAAAAAATAAAGTAGTAAACAAATTGTTTTTCTATTTTGAATTTTTTTGAGTTTGCTATCTTTCTTTCGATCGTTGTAAAACTAATCAATTAATAAACAAATCTTTTCATATGTTGGGTGGGTCGTTTGCATGTTTAATATTTTCATGTTTCTGATTGGTTTGTTTATGCTTCGTTTGATTATGTTTCACTTGTTCACGTTTTTGTTTAGTTTTGTTTATATTCCGTATTTTTATGTTTAGGTTTTGTTTGTTTAAGTTTTGTTTGTTTATGGTTTGCTGTTTATGTTTTGTTTGTTAATGGTTTGTTTGTTTATGTTTTGTTTGTTAATGGTTTGTTTGTTTATGTTTTGTTTGTTAATGGTTTGTTTGTTTATGTTTTGTTTGTTAATGGTTTGTTTGTTTATGGTTTGTTTGTTAATAGTTTGTTTGTTTATGGTTTGTTTGTTAATAGTTTGTTTGTTTATGTTTTGTTTGTTAATGGTTTGTTTGTTTATGTTTTGTTTGTTTATGCTAACAACGTTTGTAATGTTTTAGAAATTTATGACGTTGCTGATGTTTTGGCAATGTATGGGATGAGGATAAGTCGGCAGCCTTTTCCATACTAACGATGTTTACGCCATCGTCGTAGTCGTCTTCATGGCGAGGTTTGCTTGGAAATTTATGCGAGTTGCTTGAGAAATATGAAGGAAGAAGTTTTTTGGAAAAAAAAAATTGTAAATAAATTTTGTTTACTGGCTTTCATTTTAATTTGATAACTGATGTATGTTTGAGTGTGTAGGAAAATTAAATTTTTATTAAATATATTTAATCTGCTTATTGAATAATAACTGAAATATTAATTAAAATAATGAAAAACATTAATTTAAAAGAATATACACAACAAAACATAAAAGAAAACAAAAGAAACAGTCTAAAAATTCGACAAACGCCAAAAAGCGAAACAACACAAAGTGACGCCCGATCAGGATTTATATTTTTCCGACATTCTCATAAATTTCAATTATATTTTCATTTTTCAATTTTTATATATTTAAAATATTGGAATATTTTTTTAAATTTTCTAATAATTAAAAGTTATTTTGAGTTATGTGCTTCGTCTGATAATCGCACCAATAATTTTTTAGTCATATTAATTTAGTGAGAACCAGCAATAGTAAAATTAACAATAGCACTTTACATTATATTCAGTGTAATAAATCCAATTAGAATCAATTCACGTCATCATGACGTCATGACATATTGTTAAAAATATCTCATGACATTTTCAAATTCACTTGATCAATCATTTCAATGTATTGATCAGAAGAATAAAAAATAAAGAAGTGTTGAAGTTAAGAGTCCATTAAGAAAAATATTTTTTTCATCAAGTTGAATGTGTGTTTGTGTGTGTGTTTGTGTGTGTGTGATGGTGTAAAAATATATGTTTGTTTTCTGTGTGTGTGTGTGAGTGTAATTGTGTGTCTGTTTTTCAGTTCGGTTTTCATTAGTATATATATATATATGTACATATATATTTGTGTTGGCTTTAGTTTGATTGTGTGTGTGTGTGTTGATATGTTTGTATGTGTACGTGTGTTGTGTGTATGTGGTGTGTGTGGTGAATGTGGATTGGATGTCTATGTATGCTTCTTTTGTTGCTCGTGTGAATGTTGCCAGCAGAGTATGTGTATGGAGTTGGATTGTAATTGATGGCTGTCTTAATGCTCCTTGCTACTTCTACGACTGATGTTTTCTTCATCTTGTTGACATTGCTAATGTGAACGTCGTCGTTAATGTTGTTGTTGCTGATTTTGTTGTTGCTGATGTTGTTGTTGCTGATGTTTTTGTTGCTGATGTTGTTGTTGATGATGATGTTGTTGTTGCTGTTGTTGTTTGTGTTGTTGTTTAAGTTGTTGTTGTTTTTGTAGAGATGATGTTGCGTTCGGATATTGATGTCATTAATGTTGTTGGTGGGCGTTAATGTTGTTGTTGTTAATAACACTGTTAAAAACTGCCACTAAAAACAAACGTTTCCTTCCGTTTAGCTCCAAAAGTGCAAAAAATTATTTACCCAGCAACTGCAAATTTCTGAGGTGACCACCACAACAAATGCGACAAATGCGAATAATGATTGAGTTCGTGTTTTTTTTGTGATGCTGTGTTGTTGTGGCGACTTTGTACGTTTTATTATTGTGTTGCTGCGCGATTTTGTATGTTGCGTTGTTGTTTTGTTGTTGTGTTTTTGCGTGGTTGCATTGTTGTGCTGTTGCGTTACTAAATGTATGTGTTGCTATCACAAAATTTTTTTATCTACAAGTTATTCAAGCTGATCGAATTTTCATTCAACTTAACATGTTAACAAACGACCAACTCAATTAAATGGAAGTAGAGATTATTTAAATGGACCGGCGCTGGTGCTAAACAGATGCTGAAATTTATTCTCATTAATGTTGTTTGTTATTATCTTTTGATAGCAGTATCATGATAGTATCATACTATATTATTGTTACTATCCACTCATTAAATCGCTAACAATGCATTATGATAACAATGATAAATGATTGATGGCTAGATTAGCAATGCCGCAGATGATACTGATGATGATCATGATGATGATGGTGGTGGTGATGATGGAGAAGAACTCCCGTGATGACATCATCATCATCATCATCAACGTCAACATGATCATTATCAGCAACTCTCATCAGCACTAACAAAGAGTTTAAAATTATTCTCGCTGCAAATCATCGTCATTTTGATAAAATTTAGCATTATCATCATCATCATCACCATAGTTGTCATAATCATTATAATTACTATCATCATCATCATCACCATAGCATCGTCATCAATGCATTGGCGGAAGAAGTAATGTTTGTTTTCCCTGGTGCTCTAAGATGTGACGCGGTTGATGATGCCATCGAGGGTGCCGATGATGACGACCGTCATGTTAGCAGCGATCGTAATGATGATGATGACGGCGATGATGATGATTCTACTGATGAAGATGATGTTAAGAGTAATGGCAATATTGAAAAAATTTTCACGGCAACATTGAAAAATTGAAAATTTTAACTGATAAAAATAATCATAATAATCAAAAATGAGATGTCAATAGAAATGTCACGCTGACCAACCTGACCTCTAACCGACCCGACCTGACCTTAAACCAACCTGACCTCTAACCGACCCGACCTGACCGCTAACCAGCCTGACCCCTAACCGACCTGACCGCTAACCAACCTGACCCCTAACCGACCTGACCGCTAACCAACCTGACCCCTAACCGCCACTCGACGGATCGAATGTCGGTAAAATGTTAAGCACATCCCTAGTTCAATACGACCACAAAGGAGAACATTATCATTAACTAAAGCAATAACAAAAAACAACAGTAGTGGTAGTAATAATAATAGTAATGATAATAATGGTAATAATAATAATAACAAAACAACAATGATAATATTAACAATAATAATAATAACAACAAAAACAACATCACAAAAAACAACAGAAACAACAACAAATGTCAGAAGAAGACAGCCTCACGTCACGTGATATGACGTGTTCTCTTTCCACCTAATCCGATCCGCACAGGCAGCATCTTATAATTCAATAAGCCGCCCAAGTGTGATTTACTCCCATTACTCCCGGTGTAAACTGCGACCTACCCCATCCACACCCTGCCATCATTACGCAACATGTCTTTCTGGCTGACTGGCTGCCTAGTCATGCAGGTTCTCTGTTCTCTCTCTGTTCCCTCTTTCTCCCTCTCCCTCTCTTTCTCTGTCTTTCTTTATTGCTTTCTTTCTTTTTTTCACTTCTCTCTCTTGTCTTTTCTTTTTCTTCTTTCTTTATTTTTCTTTCTATCATTTTGCTTTTTTTCTTCTGCTCTCCACCTCCCTTCTATTTTTTTTTCTTCCACTTGTTTAACTTCTGTTTTTGCTCGAAGTACTTAAAATGGTGAATGTCATAGCGCTGTTCTGTGCATGTGTTAGTTATTTGTATTTTTGTGTATTTGTATATTTGTGTATTTGTATTTTTGTGTATTTGTATATTTGTGTATTTTTATTTTTGTGTATTTGTATTTTTGTGTATTTGTATATTTGTATTCAACTCTTACTTTTACACAGAACCAATCAGACAACATTACCCATGAACACCCGCAAACATGACCAATGTAGAAGCAGCAGACGTGCAACTGTGCGACTAATTTTGAAAGATCATCTGTCGGCAGTAAGGTGCCAGGCCACCTGAAGCGTTATACATCAAACAGAGAAACAGATAGATAAACAGATAGATAGATCAATAGACAGATACACAAATAGATACACAGAGTGATACACAGACAGATAACAGAGAGTAATACAGAGAGATACACAGAGAGATACACAGAGACAGACAAAAAGTACAACGGCAAATACAGAAATACAAACGAAAAAAAGTACCACCAACAACAACGACAACAAACTTATGCAATTAACAGATGGACGGACAAAACAACAACAAAAACGAAAACGTGTATCGAGGTAAGTTAAAAAACATTACAATGGACGAATTTAACGAATTTTTTTGCAAACATATTTTCAAACAAGCAAACAAAATCAAATTTTTAAACAAACAAACAAACAAATAAACAAACAAACAACAAACAAATAGTCACGTGAAAAATGAGCAAACCAACTTGAAAATTTAT
>NW_008704501.1:3950638-4063338 GCF_000326865.2 Helobdella robusta
ACACACACTCACACACAGACACACACACAAACACACACACCTAAACACATAAACACACGCATACACACACACACACATATATACACACGAACACACGCACACACACACACACACACTCACTGACGTAAAGACTCGCGCGCAGGTAGTAGCATTTTTACGATAGAGTAATTAAATAAATAATGCATATTTTTAAAAGGTTTTTTTTTCGTTTCGCGAAAGAATTGATTTTTTTTCATGAGAACATGTGTAATTCATAAAAAGAAAGATTAACGTTTATTAAAATTCAAGTGCAAAAGTCGTAGGAATATCCCGTAAAACCTTCACAGCGCGCTTCAGAGAAAAAAAAATTTTAAAAATTCACAATAAAAACAACAACGAACGGCAAAAAGCTAAAAGATTTAGTGTTTTTTGGTGCAAAGAAACATTATCAGATTTTTTCAAACGTTTATTTTAATCGCAAAATCTTTTTTAAAAAATTTTTTTTTTTCTTCAAAACTTCTAAATAAATGTGAAGAGACATGAAAGAAACAAGGCGGTACATCATGTGCAAGTTAACACATCTTAAAAAAACGCACATATAGAAAGACAAGGTTACACACACACACACACACACACACATCACACACACACACACATCACACACACACAAACATTTTCTATTCGCCAACACACACAGCAAAAATGGAAACAAAGAATCAAGAGCAAGTGTCAAAAAGTACCATCCATCAATGAACAGTCAATTATTTTCTCGTGAGATGGCAGCCAATAAATTTTCACGTTCTCCCCGACAGGTTCCTACGTTTCAAGTTAAGTGTGATGCATGATGCATGATGCATGATGAATGTTTGTCCAACCAACATCAACCCGCATCTAATATTATCTGTCCATTTGTTTGTCGTTCGTCCAATGGGTTTTAAATTTTCGTTTGTTTGATTGCCTAATTGTTCATTCGTTCGGCTGTTTCTTCTTTTGTTTAACTAGTAAACCATTTGTTCATTTGACTGTTCGTTTGTTCGTTTGTGTTTTTAAAGAGATTTTAGCAATTATCTTCTAGCACACGCACACTCACACATGTTTGTCCGTTCAGATTGTGCAACAATTTTCACACGATTGACTAATGGACATATTTACGTTCAGTTAAGTAGTTCTTTTTTCTTGTTTAAAATAAGAAAAAAATGCAATAATTAGTAGTTTTCTAAAATGTTGTACAATGTTAATTCAGTTCAGTGTACTCTACTCACACGTGTGGTGTGTTGACTAACACATGTGGTGTTTGAAGTCAGCTTCTCAACGGCAGTTGGTGCATGCAGTGGCCACACCACACATTTGCAGCGTGAAAGTTGAAGGCAACAACTTCATCAGAACCATTAATCAACATCGCTATAACTGTTAGCGTGGTAGCAGGCGAAGTTTTGCGAAATAATTTCAATCGCAATTTTACTTTATTTAAATTTATTGCCACTTGTCATGAGATGGAATGTTGAAATCGATCCCATTTGGCTATAATTGCATATTTGCTTTACTCTTTGGCGTGTACGCTCATTCAGAAAAAAACACACACACACGTACATCACACATCCATATACACACACACACTCATACACTCACACACACACACGCACACACACAAACACACACACGTACATCACCTATACACCACACACACACTCACACACACGACTTACATCACACTCACGTACACACGTTCATACATACACAAGTACAGACAAGCTGTTCGAAAAATTGAAAAACTCAGTTACAAACTCAACAATGCGGAAAATGCGGTTATATTTCTTTATGACTGAATGCAGATATTTAGATATTTTTATTTAGACAATACAATTAGACATACATACATGCCTACATACATAATTTAGACATACAATACATAATTTAGACATACAATACAATACACACACATTCATATACATACATGCGTCTTTATTTATTTGTATGTATAATCGGAAATGGTGCGTGCTTGAAAATAGAGATGTTCCAAGACGAAACGCGGAGCCGTGCATCTAAGATGTGGTGTGTATTGTATATATTGTATTGTATGTCGCACACCCATTCTGAATTCGTAGGAGGCGTGCTATATCACAATCTTTGTTAGAACTTTTCAAATGGATATTTCAATGAGATTATCACGAACTGTTTATATTTATCAAACCTCAGTGACGAATGGGACGTTGCAAATGTTATTATTATTGCTGCGTGTTGTTATTTCTGTCACCAAATTATTTTTTATCGCTTGATTTGTGAAACTATTTCTATGATTAAATTTTTAATATTTTTAAACCAAATTTTAACTAAAATCACACAACCTTACACACACAGACAAACAATTACACACAAACACAACACACACACACACACACAAACAAACAAACGAACAACTCCCCAATAACTCAGTAGCAACCAACCATGATCATACAAACAATGGTCAACGACTAAAATACCAAAATAATTATAGTAAACATTTTTGTAAAAACTATTTCAGTGATAATCCTAAATGAAAAACATTATTGCAGCCATCAGCATCTTAAATAGCGAATGGGGTACCATTTGTAAGACGCGTTCCTTTGGATTCATAAAACGCCTAAGCCTGCGATGCATTTTACAAGCGAAACAAGACAAAGCTACTTTTTTCCACTTCACAAGTGTTACACACAACACACGCACGCACATGCACGCACACTCACACCCACAAACTTTATGTAAATGACGATTTTTGAGATCAAGTCAAAGCAAATTAAAGGCATTTGAGAATGATCAGATGTGAAATTATCTCTACCTTACCAACAACAAATCTGGCATTAACGTCATTTTCCTTTACCATGTAGGATTTACATTATCATATTCAAATAAGTATCATCATTTTGTTATCATCGCCATCATGACTTTGATCACCATCATCTAAGTTACCATACTTCCACTAATTTACATCAATCTGCCTTTAATGCACCTGTCAGCCATCTTGCCTCGGCCATCTTGTGTGACGTCATCGTGGATTACCAAGCCAACACGTGACGTTGCCAAGATAAAAGAAATCATTTATATAGTGCTTCATTTTGTCGAGAATAGTGCAGTAAATTTTGTAATGGGAACCGTTCAAGCCCTTTCAATGTTAAATGTGCTTGCGCATGTTCATATGTACAAACAAAATGTCATCTTAGAATGGATAGATGTGAATAATGTAAACACACACACACACACACACACACCCATACCTCCACAATCTACACACATACACCTAAACGCACACACACACACACACACACACATATATATATATAAGAGCTGGATAGTAGCAAATGGATACAACACACATAGAAAACTTAACATAGAAAGAAAGCAGTATTGACCTAAAGCAGCATTCAAATAGATTCATATGTAACACTGACAGTAATGTACATGTATACATCGAAATAGACATAAATGTTAATAAGAAACACGCTTGTACGCAATACAAATCGATGATAATTTGAAAGAAAAAAACATAGGAGAAAAAAGATGAGTAGCAAATTGGCGATAAAAATCTAAAGCAGTCATTCATTCATTCATAAACGTACAACATTGTTTATTTGCTTGCTACTTTTTAAACAGGTTTTATTGATCTAGCAATAGGCAAGTGTTTTTTTGTTGTTGCTATTATTATTATTATTTTTTATCATTATTATTATTGTTATTACTGTTGTTATTGTTGTTGTTGTTGTTGTTGCTGCTGCTGCTGCTCTAATATTACTGCTGCTCTGCAGTTGTTAATGTTTTGTAACAGATAAATAAAATGTATAAAAATTTATAATTATTATTTATCTTCTAATGATTATAAATGAAGAACAATCATTTCGAACGCCCACACAAACAGTAATGAAATAAAGAACAAATAAATGCTTATAAATTTATGGTGAAGCGGTGTGTAGGAAATAATAGAGTGGTGTAATTAAGTCTCCAAGGTTGCATGCTCACCCACGTTCCATCATCTGCACATCTCAAATATTATATGGCTTCTTACGTGAACTGCAGTGGAACAGCCTTGGATATGGAAAAGAGCATGACATTATAATCTACTTGGGAGCTGAATTTCTGTGATATATTAAATAATATAGAAGTATTAGTAGTAGAGTTAGTTGTAGTAGTATTAGTATTAGTAGTAGTAGTATTAGTATTAGTAGTAGTAGTAGTAGCAGTATTAGTAGCAGTATTGGTAGTAGTAGTATTAGTAGTAGTAGTAGTAGTAGTAATAGTAGTAGTAGCAGTGGTGGTGGTAGTCGTAGTAGTATATGTAGTAACATTAATGTTATTTATGAATCATTATTGTCGGCTAATGCCTGAGCTAAAAAAAGCGTGGCTGAGCGGTTTAAAAAGGTACACGCACACGCGCACACACGCACGCACACACTTGAACAAACTCGCATACATATGTATATAACTCAATATATAGATTCTTCAATCATTATGCATCTCCTTAGTTTAATTTTATGCCCTTCTTGGAAATTTTTCAAACGTTTTCCAGTTAAGAGCCTGGAGCCAGTCGGTTCGAAGTTACAGTTACGTTTTTCAAATATTTCCATTCCAGCTATTTTCAATTAGCACAACAGATTTTTTATCTTACACCACCTTAGGTGGTAGGTGGTGAAAAGTTGTAATGGTTAAGGCACCTACTTGATTCTGCTGTTGAGATGATTATCGGGATCATATGCAGACACACACGCAATGTATGACGGCCACATTCACTGCATACAACTGCTGAGGCTTCAGAGAATAAATTATAAAATTTAACGTTAATAATTCTTACAACATTTTCTCATACCAAATTTTTAGTAATGAGAAACATGAAAAGCTTACCGAATGACGTGCATGCAAATGTTTGTATTTATGTTGTATTTGGTCGGAAGAGAAAAGAACTCGCATAAGTGCCAAAGTGTGATTCGGCGTGTATATCTAACAGTCAACAGTCAGTTAGTTATTCAGAGTATTCCTCACTGCATACACACACACACACACACACACACACACACACTCACACACACACACACTCACTCACACATTTTGTGATATGTCTGAGATATAACATATCAATAAGTACACGCACAAAACCTTTGTACACACAGTACACACACGTGCATAATATACGTACACACACAGTACACACATGTACACATACATTTGCCTACTTTGATGATGGTTGGCTGGTATAATTGCTATGATGACAGACAGCAGCGTTACTCTATTATTATATTTCCCAAAAATGCCGTGCCATCATCAAAAGATTAAATTCCATTATCCTCACGACGGCTAAGCTTATTCTCAATGTAATAATTTCATCGTAAAGTTTCATTTTATTGTCAATAATAATAATAATCAATAATAATAATAATAATAATAATATCATTATTATTATTTTATTTTTATGTTTATTGTCTCCATGTTAATTTTATGTTTGTTGCTACTACATTTACTATTTCAATAATTACAAACACTTGAAAAAAATCATTTTGGTTGTTGTTGTTATTATTATTATTACAAATTGAATTTTAAAATCTTTCAAAACAAACTTTGACGACGCCATGGTGTCAAAAGTTTAAGACCTGGCACTGCTATTGAAGTGACTGGATTCAAATGCAAGAAGAAGCCCGCACGCAATGTAGTAAGTACGTGATGCCTTGTTTCGCATGTATTTGTTAATGCGGCTGGAAAAACATTGAAGAGAGATTTGTATTAAATAAACTGTAATAACTTATAATAACTATATTATTTACTATTATTATTTACTATATTATTTACTATATTATTTATTTATTATTATAACTATATTATTTTCTGCGTTGTAATTATATAATCACTTTATAAAATTTATAAACATGATTTTATTCATAATAATGTTTATGAGGTTCGACACCATTACACCATAACTACCATACTCTTTACCCTTTGCTTTGCAATCTAGGTTTGCATCATTGTAATAATAATTACGTAGGTTATAATAGAAATATCGTCTGCTGATTATTTGACTTTCATTTCAATACTTTATTATGATTATCATCATTTTTGTCATCATCCTTATCTCATCATCCCTCTCCGTCATCATTAATCCTTAAAATTATTAGCAACGCACAAAAACACACACAAACACACAATTTATTTGTTTCTAAAAAAAATATAATAAATTTCTATGGTTATTTAATTATCAAAAAACTAAACCTTAAGAAAATAAAAGTATAATAATGAAATACGAACAAAATAGTGAATACAACAAAAATAAATTAATTAATAATTAATTAATAATTAAAAATAAATTTGAATAATAAATAAAAATGACAAATAAGCGAACAGACAAACAAACAAACAAATAGAAAGACCGACAGACAGACAAACAAACAAATAGACAGACCGACAGACAAAAAAACAAACAAACACTTTTCTGCTTGTTTGCAAAAGTATTGATCTATGTAATGAAGGAGGCTTACTCATCAAATGTTAACATTATTAAGATGATGAAACCTGTGTACGTTAATTTGTATTTAGTGATAACTTTTTTCTCATCTGTACATTTTTTTAGATGTAACTTTTTAAAATTAAAAGTTAAAAAAAACTGTCAATTGTATTAACTTTTTCAGATACATTTTTTTCAAAAGTAATAATAATAATAATAATGAATATTATTATTGTTATTATTATTATTATTGTTGTTGTTTTGTTGTTGCACTTATATTTATACTGCAAATCATTGCACATATTTCATTGTTAATGTTCACTGATGTTGAGTCATCATCAACTAATCACCATGCTGTTGTTGTTGTTGTTGTTACTGTTGCTGTGGTTGTTGTTGCTGCTGTTGTTGTTACAGCTGTTGTTGTTGCTGCTGCTGCAGCTGTTGTGGCTTGCACGCAGGTGTCCAGATGAATAACGCACAAACAATGAAGGCTGCACGTATTTTCAATATAACAATAACTTTACTGCAAACTATAAACTAAAACTAGGGTTCGCTATAATGTGGAAATTTTACCATTAACAAAACATCGTTATAAACGGAACATTATATATGCTGTATGCATATATGCATTTTCATTTTCCTTTCTTCTAGCTTATGACATGTATATATTCATAAGTAAAGCGTTTACGTTTTAGTGTTTGTTTATATGTTAACATTTGTAAGTGTGTGTGTGTGTGTGTGCGTCTGTATGTGTGTGTGTGTGTGTATGTCTGTATACGTGTATGTGTAGTGTAAGTCTGCGTGCGTATCATACTAAAGAACACCTTTGAAAGTCTTAAAAGCATTTTAATACCTTCAATCTTCATTTGATGAATCTGTTCTTTGTTAGAATCACGTGAATAGTCGTCTCATCATACCTCTTTTAACTGGTAGAAATAACATTTAAAATATGTTTGCATATATTTTAGACTACATTTAGACTACATTGAAGGTTTGTAATGTAATGCTAAATTTGAGTAAGTATTATTTAAGGTACATTATAAATAATTAACTAATTATATAATTAATTAATTAATTACATTAATTACATTAATTTTCTTCTTTAAATGAATGCATAACTTGATCTGACTGATAATATCAGCATTTGACAATTTGGCATTGGTTTTGTTATAATGTTTTTAAAATGTGTGGATGTTATTGCCTCTACAACAATTGATTTATCTCTCTTTCTTCCTCTCTCTCTTCTCTCTCTCTCTCTCTCTCCCTCGTTCGTTTATTTCTTTTTTAGTACACTAAAATTGTCACCATAAATGTTACCTTTCACTCTTTACCACTTTTTATATTTAATATTACTAATTCTGATATTATAAACCATGCACCCACACACACACAAACATTCAAACATACACACATTCAAACATACACACATACAAACATACACACATTCAAACATACACACATACGTACACACATACATACATACATTGCTGAATTTAAAAGACGATTAAAAACATACCTTTTTTTATTATGGTTCATTTATTTTCATTTTTGTTATGTTGATATGAATATTGGTTATAATTTAATAGCGTTTTTGAAAACTGCTATAACGAACGCAATATAAATTTTTTCCTAATAATAATTATTATACATACCTAGATACATGCATACATACACATACATACACACATTCACGCACATGCATACAACATTCGAGAGATGAGCATGCACATAAATAATCGATACATCGATTTATCGTGCTTCGAGTTTGTGTACATCTCCCATCTATTCCTGTTGTTATCTTTATTATTATTGGTCCTTGTATTGTCGTTTTTAAACCATAGCTATTGTTGATATTATTATTATTATTGTTGATATTATTATTATCCATTTGAATTAGTCATCATCCCCTCATAAACAATAGAAAATATTGATTTTGCTTGCATACTGACATAGAATGAGAGGGACAGACTTGCATGACCTGAGCAAACATGTTGCACGATAATAATATGCATACAAACGTTAAGCATGCATTCACGTTGTATATGCACAGTCTTGTAGTGCAAACATACAAGTGGATTGTATGTACACAAACAAACATGCATTTGGTTTCATATGCACCGAGTGCATGTATACATGCATGCATGCATTCAGACAATTAGTTCAGTAGACTCTCATGTTCATTGAAAGTCTGTGTTTGATTGTTTGTTTAAACATGATTAAACAATTGTGCATGACTGTTTAAGTTTTGTTGTGCCATGCAGAAAGCATTGTTTGCAGAGTAAACCAAGCAATAACGTGTTTGTTTCTTATTTGTTTACACTTATTTCCAGATAAACACGCGTCTGTTCTGCTCGTGTCATCATAATGCATCTTCCCTACTATGTGCATGTATATATATATATATATATATATATATATACATACATGTATGTATCCATGTGTATTTACGTGTGTACATGTAAGCATGCATGTGTGAGTATAAACACACCTACAAGCGAAATTAGATGCAATTTCTATGTATGCAATGTAATTTGTATGCATGCAAATTAGATGCATGCATACATCTGAAACCATTGTTATATCCATTTTTTATGCAAAACCTGTTCATTTAGGCAAATTTTTCTTTACAAAAAAAGACATATATTCCTATTAGCGTTTGAAACAAATGTTCCGTCATAAACCTAACATGGCACATAAACGCTGGAATGATGGTCGAAACAAAGATGCATTGAGAAAAACGAAACATTAAAACTTGGTGGTGTGGTGTGGTTTGGTGTGGTGTGGTGCGGTGCGGTGTGGTGCAGTTGTAGAGTGCTTCAACCAGAAATGTTAAACTTTGAAGAAAAGAATTGCAACTTAATATGAATAAAAATCATCTGAACCGAACTGGTCTTAAATTACAATGAAATCTATAGCCAAGCAAACAACTAAAAAGTTATAGGTAATAAAGAAGAAAGCTCTAATTTAAACAAAACAAAAATTAAAATTTTAACTTTTTATCCAATTTAAAATAAATTCAAATTAGAAGTGAAGGAGATAAGATGAAGTTGAGTTGAATTAAAAATGTTTCAAAGTGAGTGTCGGTTGGCTCGCATGTCTGGTCTGATGGGATGGAACTGTCCGAGCTCTTTAATAGAAGCAAGGTAGATGGTGGTGGATTAAATGGATGGATGGTTGTAATTATTAATTCTGAGTTACATACGATATTACGAGAAATGATTAATTAATTAATTAGTTAATTAATTTTATTTAAAAAAAACTTTAAATATGTTTAAATTTTTCTAATTAATTATATTCCCAGTTATTTAAATGTATTTTACAAATTTTATAAATTCATGATTTCCAAAAATCCCACAAACCTCAATAACAAAATTTAATCTTTAACTCCGAAACAAAATAAATAACGCAACCAAATCAATGATAATGAATAAATATATATGCAAACACAAATGAAACATGAGGGCTATAAATAAGTGGCCGACCAAAGAGGTGCTAATTATAAAATCATCAAATCCTTTGTCCGCAAGCATTGATCTCCACCATTTAGCTCTATGACTAAATGAGCATTGACACACACAAACGCATGCACGCACACGCACACACATTATATACATTTATGTGTTAGTGTTCGTATGTTTTCCATTGCACTTGTGCAATGAAAAACATAAAAGCGAAGTAACATCGATCAATTGATAACAAAACGTCAGCTATTTAATTCAATCTAATGTATGTATCTATGTATGTATGTATGTATGTATGTATGTATGTATGTATGTATGTATGTATGTATGTATGTATGTGTGTATGTATGTGTGTTTGTATGTATGTATGTATGTGTGTATGTATGTATGTATGTATGTATGTATGTATGTATGTATGTATGTATGTATGTATGTATGTATGTATGTATGTGTGTATTATTATTATTTTTTTTTTTATTAAAGAAAAATTTATAAAGCGCCAATTAAAAGTTAAAATTCTCAAAAGCGCTATCTAATATCAATAAAAAACAAATGAAATATAAGTGAGTCGGCAATGCAAACATTAAAAAATGTAACAGAAATAATTATAACAAAAACAAATGAGTTTTCAAATTCTTCTTAAAAGCTTCAAATTTCATCCCCAGTGCTCTCAACGATCTCGGAAGACTGTTCCATGCAACCGGTCCTGAAACTGCAATGTCTCTTGATGCTTTCTGTAACTGAGTATCAGGAACAACCAATATAATGCCATTGTCTGATCTCAGGTTTATACCACTCGACATTACTGGTTTAATTTTAATTTTTTTCACTAAATATTCTGGGAGCAAACCGTGAATAGCTTTGTACATTAGAACACACTGTTTATATACAATTCTTTTCCTGACTGTAAGCCAATGGAGGTCATTTAAAATTGGCGTAACATTGTCATATTTTGAACTACCTACAACAAGTTTGGCTGCTCTATTCTGAATAGACTGAAGGGAAGCAATAGACTTTTTTGACAATCCATAAAATAAACCATTGCAGTAATCCAGTCTTGAATGCACAAATGCATGTATTAAAGCCTGTGTTGTCGACTGATCCAGTGATTTACGTATTTTTTTCAATCTCTGCAGCTGTATGGAACACGATTTTGTCAGCATCTTTACATGATCACTCATCATCAAACCTGAATCAAGAATGCAACCCAAATTTGCTGCCTTGTTGCAAAACGTAATACTCTCATTCTGTATCATGACTGAATCAATACTGAGTTTTGACATTTGTTGCCAAGTGCCAATGGGAAGGAATTGCGTATTTGAAGGAATTGTATGTATGTATGTATTTATGTAAGTGTGTGTGTATGTGTATATGTTTATGTGTGTGTGTGTGTGTGTGGTGTATGTATGTGTGTGGATTTTGTTGTTCATTCATGTTGTTGTCATCTTAATGTTTTTAAAAGAGGGCCACACATGTTAGCATGAGGTGCTCGTGTTTCGGAGAGAAATGAATATTATTATTTATCGTGTGAAAATGACAAACATCCTCACAAACAATTCAAATCAGAATATCAATAAAATTAAAACTTTTAGGATGTTGAATTTTTTCAGATCTAACTTACGGGTCTGAGTCCTGGACAATTTCTGACGTTTCTTAAGAAATGGTAAAAAGAACGCTGCTGATATGTGGTTTTTGAGAAGAATTATGAAAATTAGTTGGACCTCTCATTTTTCGACTGAGTATTAAAACAATCCGGTTATGAAAAGAGGAGATTACTACAAATAATCAGACGGAGACAGTAAAGTTTTTGCTCACATTACGCGGAAGTAAAGGATAGAAAATCTAATAGCTACTAGAAAGATTGCAGAAAGAAGAGGTCATTGGTCAACAACAAATTACATTTGTGAAGTCCTTGTGTCACTTGTTGAATATCCCCATATTTCAACTACTACAAAGTGTTAAAGATCGGGTTTTGTGGAGGTCGATGGTCGCCAATGTCCTGAAAGGATAAGGCACGGGAAGGAAGAAGAACATTATTTCTTCAGTGCCGGAACACCAATTTTGGCAGCCTAGTGGTTAAGGTCGTCTGCTGCTGTTTCGCAGAGCGTGGAGTGACCAGATTCGAATACGGCTTAATGATCGCTGTCAATCACATGCTTCGTGTGTGACACGTCGTTTTGCATATATTCATATACGATGTTTGTATGTTGTTCATCCCTCTAGACCTAGGGAGAGTGCAATGACCTTTAACCTTTCGAGTTTTAACCAATGATTGGAGACTTATATAAATATATAAAATTAATTTTAACTATATAGATAAATGAACCAAGAACTAAATAAATTGCATTAAAAAACTAATAAAAAATAAACAAACGATAAAAAAAACAAAATATATGAACGAACGGAAGGAAGTTTGATTAGATGGAAGATTAGATATAAGGAAATAACTGGTGAACAAAGATATAAAAAGATTCAACAAACAAAGATACAAAAATACTGAGAAAAGAAATAAAAATATTCAATCACACGAAATGATTGAACGTACGAAGATAAATAAATACACAATAATACACGCGCTCGAATGGGGAATGAATGAATGAACGCCTTTGCATATATTTTTGGTGGTTGAAAGAAATTATCGGTAAATTTTAATTTTTTCATTATTCATAAATAATTATAAATTATGATCATTTGTGTGGACGAGCAAACACATGCAAACATCATTCTTAATTCTTCTTTTAACGATATGGTGTGAAATTTCTGCATGCTTAAAACGTGTATCTGTTCATTTTTTACAAGCAGAGATGTGTGTCTGTGTATGTGTGTGTGTTACTGAAGTGTGTGCGTGTGCGTGTGTTTGTACGCCACACATACACAAACACGTGTTCCATTATGGAAGTTCACAGTTAGTTAATAATTATCAATCATCATTTCAAGTAAAATATGATAATAATCATTTTTAATGTTCAATTTTGATTTAATTTGTTTTGGCTGTTATTTCATGATCATTTATGATTTCTCTCTCTCTCTCTTTCTGTCTCTCTTTCTGTCTCTCACTCACTCTCTTTTTTTCTTTCGTCTTTTTTTTCATTTCTTAATTCCTTTCCTTCTCCCCCTTCTCTCTCTCTCTTTCTCTCTCTGCCTTTCTATTTTTTCATTTCCCTCTCTTTTTCTTTTATAACCCATACTTCCCATTATTTTCAATCTTTGTTCTTTCTTTTATTTGTAGCATTTTTTTTCTATTTTGTCTTTGCTTTTTTACGTCGTCACAGTCCTCCAGTATTGCTAATTCCAAACTCTCAATCATCGTTCGTTTGGCGTGCGACAGCCACTGGAATCAACATGCTTATTGGCTTTTATTCATATTACTACAATTATTATTAATGTTATTGTTATTAAGGTTATTAAGGTTATTATTATTATTGTTGTTGTTGTTGTTGTTGTTGTTATAATTGTTGTTATTCTAGTATTAAACAAAAATGTAGAAATTATTTACTTTATTATTTATGCACACTATGTTAAAATGCCATTAACAAAACGACTAACGATAATAAGAATTATTATTATTAAATATTACCAATTATAATATTTCATAATTATAGTTATACAACAATGAAAATAATATTTTAAATGAAAACCTCTGCCAGATTTCATGCCCGCCACAGAAAAGATGATATGTAGTTAGGTATCAAATTTTAATGTAAATAATTAACAAGAAGCGTCATGTGCTTGCCTTAATTTAAACTTCTAAATATAAACACAAGTTATTAAATTTTTTTCTTCATTCATTTATTCATTCATTCACTCATTCATTCACTTTTAGTTCCAACCGCTCATTCACACACACACACACACACACACACACACACACACACACACACAATCCCGTCGATATCTGATCCGTGTGGATGGTGGGTGGATGGAGTTAAGTATCGGGATTATTTGGATTAATTTCTTTCATATATTATGCATTGGCCAAACGACGGCTTGACCGAAAACATTGCCAAACATTAAGTAGGAACATATGTATGTATGTAGGTATGTACGGGTATGTGTAGATATGTAGGTAGCTAATCGAATACACAATTCAACGTAATGTTTATGTACTGGTTTATATGTTAAAAAATAAACATAGAAATGTTTGTATTCCTGTATAAGCAATTTCGTGTTAATATTTCAACACATTTATAATCAATCGTCTACTGCATTGGTTAGTTTCAATAAAATGTTCCAAAATATGAGATTTTGTGACATCATGCGATCTCTTAAGCAACTAAGAATATTTAAGGGGACCAAAGAAGAGATTAAAAAAAAATTTTAACAAAAAAATATTAAAATGAAACGGTTTATAAAGATTTCATCAGATTTCAACAATTATATGATTTATGTTTTATATATGTCGTTATTTTAATTTGGGCTACTCATCATATTGTCTGGTGAATACCACACACACACACACACACATACACACACACACACACACAGACATACAAACACCTACACATACACACATACAAACACCTACATGCACACATACACGCACACGCACACACATGTACTTGTTAGGTTGCACATATAAGTCGTAAAGTAACAAACAATTCGGCGAAGGTGTAACGGAACACCGCCCTAAGGCTCCGACACCATTGTTGTTGTTGTAGTTTATGATGTTGTTGCTGACGTTGTTGTTGTTTATGATGTTGTTCACATTAATTATTAATGTATTCGTTTATTGTTGCTACTTGATGTTGTCGATATTGTTGTTATAAATTGTTGTTGTTGTTGTCGTGAGTAGTTATTGTTTTCTGTGTAGTTAGCAAAAATGATGTTGTTTATGTTGTTGATTGTTGATGTTGTTGATGGTCACTGTGATTGAGTGACCACCCCTCTAACATCCATTCATCCATCCATCCATCCATTCATCCATCCATCCATCCATCCATCCATCTATGCACAGCTGCACTAATTTATTTGATTGCTGCTGATGAAATGTAGGAGGTCCAGTAAAACAACAACAATAAAACGCTGGACAGATGCTGTTATGATAGCAGTAGTAGGAGTAGTAGTAGTAGTAGTAGTGGTGGTGGTGGTGGTAGTAGTAGTAGTAGTAGTAGTAGTAGTAGCAGCAGCAGTAATAATAGTAGTAGTAGTAGTGGTGGTGGTAGTAGTAGTAGTAGCAGTAGTGGTAGTTGTAGTAGTAGCAGCAACAGTAGTAGTCGTAGCAGTAGTAGTAGTTGTAGCAATTAGTTGTTGTAGTAGTAGTAGCTAGCAGTAGTAGTATTAGTAAGTAGTAGTAAAACAATACAAAAAAAATTAAAGCTTCATCAGTAATAGTAATAATAATAAAATCAAAACAGTAGTAGTGGTAATGGTGAATGGAGTGAGAATTCTTCTTCCTGCTGTTAAATTTTTAATATTACTATATTACTATTAATATTGCAGTTACTATCGTCAGAGCACTCAGATTTTAAGTAACAGTGTAAATAACATTTGCATAAACTGCAAAAAAGCAGAACTGTCCCCGGAAACATTCGTAATAAAATTTTTATGATAATAATGCAAGGCGCTAGTCGATAGTGATTGGCGGTAGTAATTGTTGATTGCGTAGTAGCGAAGTTCTATAGTTCGTTTTCGTGTTTGTTCGTTCGTTCGTCTGTTCGTTCGTTTGTCTGTTCGTTCGTTCATTAGTTCGCTTTGCCGCTGATTTATTTGATTGAATTTTTTTGTATTTTCTCCTTCACTTTGTTGTTCAATTTTTGTTCATTTGCTTTATGTTGTTGGGGAATTTTGTTTTTTACTTTGTTGTTTGTTTTCACTGCATGTTGTTGTTGTTGTTGTACGTTTGTATTGTATGAGGCTGTTTGTTTTTCATTTTATAGTTTATAGGTTGTTTGTTTATTTTTCAGTTTTTTATTAAATGTATTCATTGGTTATTATTTTAATTTTTGTTCGTTTGTCTGTTTATATATTTCTTGTTCGTTTATTTAATTTTTTTTCTAAGTTGTTTTTGCCGACGCAGATGTTAGTTCATGGTTATGCAGACAATGAACAGTGTGATAATTCATTTCTTCATTCCTTCACTCATTCATTCCTTCACTCATTCATTCCTTCAATCATTCATTCCTTCACTCATTCATTCATTCATTTATTCATTCATTCATTTATTCATTCATTCATTCATTCGTTCGTTCACTCACTCACTCACTCACTCACTCACTCACTCACTCACTCACTCACTCACTCACTCACTCATTCATTCATTCATTCATTCATTCATTCATTCATTCACTTTACCAGTTCACGTTATGTTTGTGTTTTTCTGTTCACATAATTCAATGGTGATGTTTTTTGTGATGTACAACTGCAGCAAGCAAACTTAGTAACTTACTGGAAAGTGGAAATTAAGAACCTACATGTCTTGTGTGCACACGCTCATACACTCGTTCATAATTTTGAATACATACATTTAATTAGCAGCGGAGTAGCGGAATGGTTAAGAGGCTTGGTTTTGCTGAAGCACTGACCGAGTTTGAATGCAAAGAGATCCCCTTCTATTTTCTATATGCATTGAGAATGAGTGATGTGTTGATTTACATTTGTTATTACTGTGAAGAAGAAGATGATGATAATGAATATTCTGGTGATGTTGATGATGATGATTATGATGGTGATTATGAATATTTTATACATCTTATACATTTTTGGGGTATATATATATTTATATATTATACAATATATAAATATATATGTATATATATATGCATATATACTATATATATATACTATATATATATAGTCTAAATAGGGGCACTTCACTGGATATACAGAGTATTTGACGATTGTAAATCGTCATTAACCTTAGCAATAAAGTAGAACTATTTGCATATATTTGTGTTTATGTTTTTGTTGTTGTTATTGGCGAGAATGTGCTTGATGTTTTGGCTAACGTTATTGGTGGTGATGTGCTTTTTGTTGCTGTTGTTAATATGTTTTTTGTTGTTATTGTTGCTGTTGTTGTTGTAAAGTGTTTATGGCTGTTGTTGTTCTGAATGTTTTGTCAGAAGATGAGGTGTTGTAAAGTTTTTATTAGAGGATGTATGTAGTCTGTGTTGATGGGTTAGTTCTGTTCTGTGTTTGTCTTCTGTGTTGTGGTGTTATTGTTTTTTATCGAGCTGCTGTTATTTTGTTGCTATTTTGTTCCGTGTTGTTGTTTGTTGCTATTGATGTGTTTTTGTTAACTTTTTTCCGCAAATTAAAAGTTGAAATATCTTTTCTCAACATCTTTTTTATTTTTGCAAACTGCTTATTTCAAATGTTATTGTTAAAAAGTCACTGCTTATTTCAAATGTTATGCTATCACGATTGAGTTGGCTAATCTGTAGGATGAAACTGTATGCCACTTTAAAACTACTAACGTTTATCCTTTTCAATGTTCCAAATTTTATTTTTTTATAAAAAAAAAATGAAATTTGTTTAAAAATTTCTTATATTGTGAAAAAGTTTTGATAAAATCTATCATCTTCGTCGTCACTGGCTCTAAATCAAATTTTCTTCCTTTAAATATTCATTAATCGCTCTTTGCAGAACCTCGTTTTTTCAAAATTATTATGCGGTGTGCGTGTACGTATTTGCACGTGTGTGTGTGTGTATATGTGTGCGTGTGTGCCTGTGTTTGTGTGGTTTTGTTTTACCATTTGGTTATGCGATAATGTGATAATAAGTTGTTGGTATAATATGACTCTTGAATATGTGACTCTATTACGATTGAATTATGATTCTAATGAATGTGATTGATGATTTAGTAGCGTCATTGCATTATGATTGTATGGTTTTTTGACATATTATCGCGATTTCTTAGCAACGTTGGGATATAATGATTTTGTAGATAAAATAACTAAATGATGATGATATGATATAACAATGCAGTGACATAATAAGGTGGTGGTATCGTAATGCTACGATGGTTGAGAATCTACGGTGACGAACTGGCATGGGCTGTGATGATGTGATGATGAATTGATGTGATGATGTACAGGTGTGAAGATTGATAATGTAGCGATTACGTAATGGTGTGGTCATGTGACGTAATGATGGAATGATACGATGACGTAATGATGTGGTCATGTGATGATCCAGTTTGCAGCGTAAACAAAACCGAGACGAGAGTTTCAGAGTGATGCACGTGACTTGAATTCCTTCCTCTTGAACTAATGATAATTACTTTCCAAGACGATAATGACGCAGTAAGGACGAAGACGATGGTGACGACAAAATGATGATGATAATGATGATGATGATGACGGTGACGATGATGATTGATGATGATGATGATGACGGTGACGATGATGATTGATGATGATGATTGTGGTGGTGGTAATAATGATGATGATGGAAGCAAGGATGCAGTGATGATGATAAAATGAGAGAAAGATAAAGATGATATTTTATCAAGTGATGATGATGTATTGAGAATGGCGGTGAAGCTGTAGTAGTAGTAGTAGTAGTAGAAGCAGTAGTAGTAGTAGTAATGAAAGTATTAATTTTGACTAGAAAAAGATGATGATTACAATAGCAACCGCAACAAAAATTACTGTTAGTAAGTGTTTTATTTTTTTTTCTTTTGTTCCATTTGCGTTTTCATTCTATGATCTGAAAATTCTAGTCTGAAAATTCTATGGTCTGAAAATTCTATGGTCTGAACAATATGTACACTATTAAACGATTATACAATGAAAATGTTCCCATATTATCAATTGGGATTAATTAAAGCGCGCCAACTGGCATTTGTTTACAAAAATTTCTTCTTAAAGAAAGAAAAAAAACTGCAATCCATCCAAACAGCTGCTTTTATAAACAAAAAATGTTTTTATAAACTATGCAAACATGAAAATGCATGCATCTCTCTCTCTCTCTCTCTCTCTCTCTCGTTCTTGTTTTTTCTCTCTTTCTCTCTCTCACACGCACAAACGCACACAAACATAGCGTAACATAACTTGAAATACACGCGTGTCTTCACTGACGCTGGCACACAATATTAATGAAAACATACAAAGTTACAGGCAGTATAGAATTAACCGTAAATAATTTTTTATTCGAATGAGTTAGTGAAGTGGAAGATGAAAAATAAGCATCATTCTTCATAAAGAATCTTTTAATGTTTTGTGGCATACTTCTAGCTAACATCACTACAAATATTTTTATCATTTTCATCACAGCATCATCACATCGTCATCACATCATCGTCATCATCACACCATCTTCATCATCTTCATCACATAATTTCCCTTACAACTAACTTCCACGTTCCTCCTCATTATCACCATCACTGCCATTGATATCATCGTACATGCGTGCCTACACGTACGCACACACACACACACACACACACACACACACACACACACACATACATACAACATCATTAATTCATTTATAAGTGTCCAATTGTATCTAGATCAGCTATAGCCACTTTTTTCATTAATTATACTAATTACTATTTTTATTCCTTTCTGATTTGCGTCGTTTTTATTTTTGGTAATTTTGTTTTTTTTATATTTGATTCATATTATAAAAAAAATATGATTAGTAATGTTATTAACACTATAATTCTTATCAAAAAATTTTTAATAATAATTATTATTAAAGCTAATCATATCTGGTTATTATCACCATAAATTAACTTAACGCTAGAATTCTCTCCTACCTATTCAACCCTACCTCTACCTACCTAACTGCCTAACTATCTACCTACCTACCTATCTACCCACCCACCCACCTCCCTACCTATTCACCCACTTACCTCCCTACCTACCAACTTAACGACCGATTGACTTATTTAACTATCTGTATACGCATAATTAACAACACACACGCAATTACGATATAATATATCACAAACCTGTTCACACACACCAATATTTAATTATTTTCGGTAACACAAAAACCTCATTAATTCACTTTTTTGTGGCAGTATTTCTTTTATTTCAGAATTAGCGAAAATTATAGTTATCATTAAATGTATGCCTTCTTGCTAAATTTATGAAGAGCCTTATTTTTAGATTTATTTTTGTCATTTCGTCATTAAAATTTTCAAAAATACTATTTTTAGTAATATTTTTAGTTATATTTTTAAACATTCTCTATTTATAGTAACGTTTTGTTATGGTTATGTCAAAATTTGTGGAAAAAAACAACAACATAATGTGTTTATGAGGCGATATTATTTTGGAGAACAGCTACTGCATTTGCTATCCATTTGCCCTGATGTGGTTTCATTTTATAAAAAATTAAATATTCAAAAAATTGGTAAAAATATGGTAAAAATATAGTGAAAAATAGAAAAGAAAACTGCCGAAAGCAATTAGAACCCCTGATAACATTTTGGCATAATTTTAAATAAATTAAATAACTTTCAGGAGTTTATTAAAATTACTTCATAAATAGTAACTAAAAAACCGAATTCAAAAAAGTAAAAAAATTCCTAATTAGTGAAAGAATAAAGGAGGTTGTAGAGAAGCAGAGTCTGAACACGAGAGGGCGCCAGCAGAGAGCATAAACATTTCACTTCACGCTCACTGATATATTAGAAATAAACAACTGGAAAATAATTTACTTACCTTTGCTAATTCCTATCATAGATATTGATCTTTTTCTATATTTTTATTTAAATGTTGTTTTAATTTATTAGATTTTCTATTTTATTTATTTTAATGCGAATATTTACTTTTGGAAAACAAATTATTCGAAAAAAATACAATTTTTTTAGTTTTTTAAACTTACTTTCACTAATTTTATATCTTGGGCTGATGAAATTATTGATCCAATGCACGCAGATGTCAGACGAAGATTGTGAACAAACAAATACACACACAAACAAACACACAAACAAACAAACAAACACCAAGTGCTTGTTCAACAAATAAGTAATAGTCTTCGCTAAAGTTCATCAAACAAGCAAATTTTTGTATGAGGAAGCGATCAATCGTATTTCGAATGCATGCTCAAAGGTAATGTATAAGGAAAATAATGTATAATCATTCATAATGTTTCACGGAAGAAGATGTATCATTTGTATCATCAGTGATATTGTATCATCTGTATCATAGTGGCGATGTATGACTGGCTTGATACACGTCATGAATTCAAATGACTTTCAGCGAATGAAATGTCGAATGATTGATTTGCGTCAGCCGAAAGTCTTACTTAACTCTTTCGTAGGTTCATTTATTTGTACAAACAAAACTTTCAAGCCAAGCATGGACAAGATCCATCAGATAATCCATCAATCCGGCCATTTTTTCATTCATCTGTTTTTCCATCTATCCATCCAGCTGCCCATTCATCAATCAATTAGCAGACATGTTGAACAAATCCTAATGTCGTCTTCTCTGAAAGTGCATGAAGGAAATGATCAGGCGGCAAGTGAGCCATGAACGAACGAACGAACTTGTGCTGCAAAAATCACACTCAACATTAATGATATATTTTCATCATTTTATATCATCATTTCCATATATCAGCGGGCAGCACAGATTTTTTCAAAGCCAGGCCGATGTGAATTACTTTCTACATTCATTATCGAAAGTTTCTCTTTTATACAAAGAGGCATGAACACTCGTTCCTGGTAATATAATGTGTTGTAATCCTAGCCATAAACTTAATATATCAACTATAATCATCACAACTGTTTCTGCAACCACTGTCATCATCATCATCATTAATGTCACCATCAACATCATTACTATTCTCATCATCGATCGACATTATTATAACGCCATGATAATCTTCATCGTCATCGTCATCTTCACCGTCGTCATCATCATCATCGTTAACGACAGTGAGGCCAAACAATGATGACGTTAGAAATAGGTAAGGGAGGCGATGCATTAGCTTAAAAAGACGCAAACATTTATCATTGTGATGTCGTGTCATATGCAGAAGATGAACGTGTGTGTATTTTTATAGTATATAGGTATTTGTGCATGTATATGTGTACAAGTATAATATGTACATGTATGTATATGTGTACATGTATAATTTAAAATTTTCAATACAATGTATCTATACAAGGTAATCATGTAAAAACTCATGTAAAAAATGTTTACAGTAATTCGCACACGTTGTAGATACGATCTAAAATAAGCATCATCGATAAGAAAGAAGCTTCAGATGTATCGTAAATTATCTTGCACAAAACTGTCTTTTATGTACAACACTTAAAAATATATACCAGTCTGTAAATAATTATGTTGTGTCGCTATAAATAAACACACACACAGACACACACAAACATACAAACACGTGCACGCAGCATAAACACAGACAAATACACACACACACATATGTAATATATATATATATATATATATATATATATATATATATGTATACCATATACATATGCTACTAACAAACACAGACATACACACATGAAACATTTACCTAGAAACATTGCGAAATTGCGATGGTGGTCGTAACGTCTTAATAGAAAAGCAATTTCGATAATTTTTTTTATAGAATGTTCTATGTATAATCTTCTGTTATAAATAAGGAAATATGTGTTTGTTGTTATTGTTAGCGTTGCTGTTGTTGCTTTGTTGTTGTTGTTGTTGTTGTTGCTGCTATATATGTTTTTGTCTCAGATACGACGTTAAATTTGACCTTGATGAACTGTAGAACAAGGTCAAAACGTGAAAAGTCTGAAGAAGTTTGTGATTGAAATTTTTATCCCAGTTACATCCTCATCTTCATTTTCATCATCTTTGTTATCATCATCATCACCATTTCCATCATCATTTCCATCATCTTTGTCATCATTTTTGTCATCATCTTTGTCACTTTCATCATCATCATCATCTTCGTCGTCGTTTCCATATCATTACCAAATAAAAAGGTGGCAAAAAATTTTTCATCGCCATCATCATCACCGGCATAAATGTGCTTTCACATGACTATACATCACCATCATCATCATCATCATTAGATCATCATCATCATCACCATCATTGTTATTATACCATATAATCGTTATCATCACACAGAATCATCATCAAAGGTGATATTTTCACCACGAACGACTATTTGCATATCCCTCAATGAAGAAGCGATACTTTAAATAGCAATACTTTGAAATGTAATTATAGCAAGTGCTATAAAACAACGCATATTTTACGGTACATAACTTTAGACTGATTTGATAAATAAGACCCACTTATGTAACAAATAACCCAAGAGGAACATATTACAACAAAAAATTCAAATAAAATAAAAATAAAGAAAATAAAACAAAATAGTGTATCAGTCAGTGGAAGCATAGAAATCAAATTGAATAAAAAAAAAACGTGTTGGTTCGAGGAGCCAGATGTTACCTAGGTGTTGCAAAATGTTATCAAAGATGTCTCAAGTGGCAAAGCAATCATTTCTCATATCCACATTACGTTACATTATAAAAAAAAAAAAAAATCTGGATGAAGATTCCTCGATCGACATTACGTTACGTAACATTACTAACTCCAATCTAAGTTAAACAACAAAATATATTTATGTGAATAAAAAAATAAACATATATATATATATATATATATATATATATATATATATATAATTAATAAAATAATATATAATAATGAATAGAAAAAATTAATTTGTAAATATAAACATAGCAAGAAGAGAGAACGAAACATAGAGGCAGTTAGCTCCATTTTTTGGGGGTTGAATAAAAAAGAAAGAGAGAAATGTTATTTGTTTTGTTTTCAATGGCTTGCTGCACTTACAATTCATCCTCGCAAACATTTCTCTTTTATATTTCATTACATCTATCTTGATACAGGCTGTATCAAGATACACGCATACATGTGTTATACATAATTATATATAGTACTATAATAACATATAATGATACAGTAACATATATGTAACATCATATAATGTATACTGTGTATACATAATAACATCCAATATATGCAGTACTACATAGTTACATACATTTAGTAATGAAGTAAACCAGTTAGGGTTAGTTAGTTGTAATGTAGAGTGTACATATTAACTTATTTTCATGTTTTGTGGGTTATTTTTGCTAGTTGTTGTTGTTACATTTACCGTTGTATGTTAATGAATGTTGAATGCCTGACTGAATTAGCTTGTGAGTGTGTTTATGTTATTATAAATGTTGTTTAAATGCAAGGAGTCTTATTACGTAATGTATGCGTCTTTTGAGTTATGCCTCTGTTGGGAGATTAAATTATTTTTCTGCCTGTATGATTTGTTACTGTGGTCTTTTAATAGGTTAGATTACACGATGAACTTACTTCAATACTTTAAACTGAAGTTTTAAAATTAATGATAATTATAACTTTCATTATTGTATAAATGATAAATTTCAAGATCAGCCATGTGCCGGTTACGTAAAAAGAGCGGGACGAAAATTCGCGGAATCATTTAGTGTTTCGACCGAAGGTTTTGTGTTTTGTTTCATTAATCTGTTCGTCCGATTTCCTGGATTTTCGAAATTTTCCAGATTGAGTGATTTGATACGATCTGTGTGTGGGGTGTTTTGATGTCTCTTTCTCTTTATCTCTTTCTCTCTCTCTCTCTCTCTCTCTCTCTCTCTCTCTCTGTGCTGTTTTGATGTTTGTGTATATGTGTGGGGTGTGCGTGTGTGTGTGTGTGTGTGTGTGTGCGTGTGTGAAAAAGAGAGTGGAATGTTTTGGTGTGTGTGTTGCTGTTTGTGTGTGTATGTGTGTTCATGTTTCAGTATGTGTGTGGCAAATATAAGGTGCGTTTAAAACTCATAGAAATGGTCACAGCTGCTTCTTGGCTTCTTCTTGTATCACTTTAAACTCATTAAATGCTTGCATGCGTATGAATTTGTTTATGTGCGTGTAGGCGGATGTATATAAATCAGAGTGTGTATTTATTTGTTTGTATGTGCGTGTATGTGTACATGTCTAGGTACGTATTTGTTGATATGTGCGTCTGCGTATTTAACCTCATTTGTTGGTAGGTGAAGGTTTCTTAACATTAGGTAACGTTATCCTAAGTTATGATACGTTGAGTTGATTCGATGGTGTGAATTTAAATTTATTGCAAATAAATTCTTGATAAATAAATCAATCAAATACAATAATGTATATAATTTAATATATCTAACAAAAATATTTTTAGCATAATAATTAAACTAAAGTGTCACGCAGCGTTATATTTTAAAATAAATTTTGCCATAAATGTTGAATAACCTAGACGCAAACAACTATAGCCTAATCAATCAAACAAACGAACGAACAAGCGAACGAACAAACTAACAGACAAACAAACAAACAATTGAACATACACATACAAAACAATGTACTACAGGCATGTCGAATGGATGAACCATTAAATTCATCAGCATAACATTTCATCTATTCATTCAATCGTGTTTGCAACATTCAGCGTGCATTACATCCCATGAATTTATTATAAATATTAACTTTCAACCTTTGATATTTATGTTGCTATATACAATCTTTGATACGACTTCTTCCAATTTTATATTCAAGCAATAAAAATCATATATTTAAAATTAACCGTTGTGAAATAAAGTTTAAAAATATACTCTTTTGTAAAATTATAAAATTTAAAATAATTTGAAGTAATGGAGAAAACGTTTGATGCGAGTGGCATACCAGACAATTTCAAGTGTTTTTTTGACATAGTTATTAAATTGCCATGTAAATCGAAAAGTTCTCTTATTAATATTCTCTCTCTCTCTCTCTCTCTCTCTCTCTCTCTCTCTCTCTCTGCTTTCTTTCTTTTTTTCTGTCTCTCTCTTTCTCTGTCTGTCTGTATGTCTGTCTGTCTCTCTCTCTCTCTTTCTGTCTCTCTTTCTCTCTTATAAGTTTATATACATAATATTTACATAAGCCAGATTGATACATACGTATACAAACATATGATGTACTTGCACATGTATATGAATAAATAAATAAACGAAGCACAATAACAACAGATGTTGGAAGGGTCAGTGAAATTATCAATGTTTACACGCCTAAGTTTCACGCTCATATAACTAACTCTACAGAAAAAACTTCAAAATCCGTTAGTCAAAATAAACAAAGTGGAAGAAAGTTTACCAACTTGAACTGAAGGAAGTTTCCAATGAGGAGAAGGTGATGATGACGATGCTGTCGCTGGTGGGGAGGATGATGATGATGTTGTTGTTGATGATGATGATGATGAGTAGGAGGAGGAGGAGGATGTTGTTTATAGAGATGTGAACGATATCGTTGACACTTTGTAATGTCAAACTGACAATTATGATGATTATTTATGATGAGAATATTGATGATGACGATGATGATGATGACGATATTATTATAATAATAATAATAATTATTATTATTGTTGTTGGTGTTGGTGACGATGTTGATGATGATAAGGAGGAAGATGTGTTGGATGATGTAACAGCAGAAAGCAATAAACAAACAGATGATGAGGTTGGCTGCAATATTTATTTACTTCATTAAATTCACAAAGTGCACGAACTACTAACTGGCGGTGTGCAGTTTGTAGTCCCACACAAATCTTAACGATGCATTCTATTTTGAATCAATAAACAATTTTTTTTTCTTATAATAATAATTTTCAAACTTATAAATTAAATGAATTATTTATTATAAATTTTTATACTTGATAAGCAAAATGAACTGAAAATTAAATCACGTATTTAATTTTTCCAAAATAAGTTTTATTTAGAGCATATTTAAATAAGTGATCCGAATAAATGTCAAGCGGAATTTCAAAAACTGTTCAAAAGTTCGATGTATTGAATTATTTACACCAAACTGCAACCATGGTAGTATAGAATTATTTTTTAAAGAAATATTTTTTAATCGTCTTATTAATGATTCTGCAATCCAATTAATTATTTAATAAAAAATTAATTAACTCAAAATTGAAAACCTAATTAATTAACACTAATTAATTAGTTAATTAAATGAGTAACAGTAAGATACACTCATTAAACCAGAGAGGAGCGGATTTAAAAAAAAACAACCGAAGCAGCAATACGCTGAGCAACAAACATACAAAACTCACTTTTACTCATCATCAGCACATCACGGACTCCATACATACCTATATATACATATACACACATTTATATACACACATATACAAACATACATACATGCTTAAATACACATATACAAACATATATACATACATCATACATATAAACGTGTGATACATTCATTCATTCTTTTATTCGTACATACAATGCATTACGTACATTCATATAATATGTATGTACATATGTCTCCTTTTGAATTTGTATACACTATACGCGTATATGTGTAGAGTGCGTATTTTGAATTACGTGAATGATGTGCGTGAGTACGTCCTAACTAAATAAATAAACATAACTTGTTTTTTTGCAATATTACGTAGAGCATATTTTGTTTAAACTTTTAGTTTTCAGTTTCTATATTATCATTGGTGTTTGTCTACATACATTTGTGTTTGTCCGACTGTATACATATACAAATACATAGACATATACCTATACATATGCATATATGTCTATTTGTTCATTTATTTATTTATATCTATATGCACATACAAAATGATATATGTAACCATTAGACGCTTACATGTATCAAAGAATATATAATGCGAGATGTAACGACTGTTTCTGAGGTTGATGCAACTAACTATATCTTATTACATACTATATATCCAATCATTCTACACTTTACATAGGATTTGTTAATAGCCAAATATTAACATTATTAGTATTTAATTATCGTTAAGTTCCATTGTGCTTATTTAATGTTAAAACAATGTCATGAATTGACACTCGAAGAAATAAAGTTGTATTAAGTACGCGGCATGTTATGGGAATTTCGAAACCGAATCCGACCTCGAATCTAGATATTCGATCTATATAACGGTGTTATTTAATGTTAAAACAATGTCATGAATTGACACTCGAAGAAATAAAGTTGTATTAAGTACGCGGCATGTAATGGGAATTTCGAAACCGAATCCGACCTCGAATCTAGATATTCGATCTATATAACGGTGTTATTTAATGTTAAAACAATGTCATGAATTGACACTCGAAGAAATAAAGTTGTATTAAGTACGCGGCATGTTATGGGAATTTCGAAACCGAATCCGACCTCGAATCTAGATATTCGATCTATATAACGATCCGGATCTTAGTAAATCCAAATCCAACTTTGTGTGAGTAGGATTTTGTGATTTTGAAAGAAGAAAGTTACTAGTGACAGAACTAACAAAAACGAATATTGATGACTTTATAGCAAAATTTTAAAATTGGAAAAATCATTAGTAATGTCATAACAAGGCTACGAAGAATTTCAACTGCTTAAATTTATTTAATTCAAATTATATTATCATTCAAATTGGATTTTAATAGTGTATAAGTATAAACCGGATTTCCTGTGTTGGATTTTCGAAAAAAATGTTATCACGGTCCGGACATTTTAGTCCAAATCTGGAGTCCGGATTGGGAACCATGAAATTGTTGATTGTTTTGAGTATCCTGTCGTGATAAATTCGTCTATTTTTTCACTTATTTCATCTACTCATCAAATGTTTAATTTTTCACCTATTGTCTAATCAATTAATTTTAGATTATACTTTATTTTCAGCACATTTTAGCTTTATAGTTTAATCATAAAAATGTTCATATTTAAATCAATAAAAACGATACGTCATTGTGCATCTCTATGAGCGTACACATAGACAATTACAGTACACTCTCGACAACAACATTCATCTTCATAGTATTAATATTGTAACTGAGAGCAGACGAATCATGTAAGTAGATTTGTAAAACAATTTTATGAATGAAGAAGATGCCTGCTTGTGTTTGTGGGTATAGTGGGTTTGCCTGTGTGTGTGTGTGTGTTTGTGCGTGTGTGTGTTTGTGTGTGTGTGTGGTGTGTTCGTTATGATTCGTTTACGTTACGTTACGATTTGTTATCATTTTATCTTAACAATATTGTTGATACTCGTTATTAAAAAAAGTTAGTCGTGATTCCAGAAAAATGTTTGTGTGTGGATGGAAAGTGGTAACAACAATACTTATAAGGATCATTGCTATAAGAAGCATATTAATAATTAATAAAAGCAATTATATAGCTTCTTTATATGCAAACAACTAAAGAGTTTTATAAATAAAAAACATAAATATATATATATATATATATATATATATATATATATTAGTTTTATAAATAAAAAACATATATATATATGTATATATATATATATATATATATATATATATATACATATATTTATCTCTAATTATTAGGTTAGTGCAAATATAATGTCGGTTTTATGTTAATAAATTTGATATATATATGTATGTGTGTTTGAATTTGAGTTTGAATATGCGTGTATGGTATAGTGTAGATTATTTGTGTGTGAGCGTGTGTGTGTGAATGTGTGCGTGTGTGTGTAAATGTGTGTGGTTTTTAATTGTGTGAACATTCGCGCTGTGGGTAGAGCTGTGTGGGAAATGAAAACTTGTGAGATGTGTGACAATGAATGTTCTTAATAAAATTGTATGTATGTAATTTGTTTGTGAATGGCTTCATGACATTACATTTGATGTACGTTAATGGGGATATATTCTTTAAATAAACAAATTGAATATATGAAATAAATTCATGCTTATATGAATATTTAATTATATAAGTGTACATATGTGTGCGCGTTTGTGTGTCAGTGTGTGTATATGTGTATGTGTGTGTCAGTGCATATAAATATGCCCATTTTATTGTATAAGCCATAAGTTGATTAGTTCAAACATAATGATAAAAAAGTTTATCTGTCAGTCAGACAGTCATTCGGCTGTCAAAAATTATTCATCATTCAGTGAAATTATAATTCTTTTTTCTTCACTTTTTTCTTTACTTTGTTTGTACGGTGATTTCATTGCATTTTAACTTAGCATAAAATTTAAACTTTTAGTTAATTGTTATTTGCATTGTCTTTTAAAGTGAGAGCTAGTTTCACTTACAATGAAATACTTTTTTTTATCTATCTATTCATCCTTTTTTTTTTTAATTTTTTATTTATTCAAGAACTTGTAAGAGTGCACCACCTGGTCTGGCATCATTTAACAAGAAAAACAACAACCCACACCACACCATACTACACCACACCACACTACACCACACCACACCACACTACAGAGTAAAGAAGAGACGCAGAGTGCCGTGCCGTGCACTATTAGGAATCCGTCTGCATAAACAACTCTCTAGTGCATGCCAGCTCCAAACATCTCAAACGCTCCAAAAAAGTTTAGATAACTGAAAAGGAATTTATATTTATAAACAATTTAAACCAGCCGAAAAAAAATTTATGATTTAAAAAAATATTTGAGTAAAAGATTTCTTTATTATTATTATTATTATTTTACAATGCATCTAGCTGAAATCTTATTCAAAATATACTAAAACCTTTTTCCACATCAACACCAACAAGTACAGTTTATTGATTCTTCAAATTATTTTATTTCAGATCGTCAATACTGATTCTATGATGGATGTTTTTGGAATCAAATTATTACCTACGTGGAATGATCTGCAACGATGCGACCAATAAAAGTAGGAGAGATCTCTTGCACGTAATCGGGCTCAGTTCATTGAACAGGTGGACGAAAATGCTGTGACCTTGACCTGACCTGACCCAGTTATCGAAGATGGCATAGCCTAATAAAAATAAATTGTTTGTTATTAATTGTGAAATTTCGTAATTGGGAGTGCTACATGTTTATTTTTTCTGTACCGCTATGTATTCATATAAATAACCGATTTAAATTGTAAACATTAGAAGAAATATAATGAGGTGTTGTTGCCATGTTGGTAGCGTGCAACTATTAGATGCCATCAGTCAAACAACAGAATGAAGGATGGATGCAAAAATGAAAAACACAGGCAGAACTTACTTCAAACGTAAACATCTAATCCCACTACATACACACACACACACACGCATGCACACAGGCACACACACGTGCGCACACACACACACATCTGTTTTATTTATGTGAGTGCTTTTGAAATTTTTTTATTTAATTAGCGCTGTATAAATGAGCATTAATATATATATATATATATATATATATATATATATATATATATCAAAAGATAGAAAAGAGGCAGAGAAATAGAGGGACTGAATTTTTTTTACAATGTTCAATTAGGTAAATCTTTCATAGACAAATAACACGAAACCGTTCTGCTGAGAAATAATTGTTTGAAGTTGTTTCCAGTTACGGTGATAGCATAAGAACGTAGCAGTCAGTCTTAATTGAACACGTTCAAAAAATAATTGGGCAAAAAATATTTCAATTATTTTCTCAACACGCAGAGCCAAAGTTGTTTGTCGCCACTAATTGCCGGCTAACAAGTCTACTACGACTGCAAGTTATGAAATAAATTTTTAATAATTATCATTGGAGAGAATTAACAACAAGACATCAAATGATTAGCTATCACATTTTTGTTGACCAAATCAGAACTTTACAAAATTGCATTTAATTTGTTGAGCAGCATATGCAACACCCGCAACAAACATGCAACACACTAGCAACATGCATGCGACAAACACGCATGCAACATATGCAGCAACCACAAACATTCAACAACAGCATGCAACACCAGCCACATACATAGACTCGAGCAACGAGAATAACAATACATTTAGCATGAAATAAAACAACATCTTGGCCGTAAAAATAAGCTGCACATCATCAAAGTTTCCAACAAATGAATAAGCGTATTGCAAATGTATGTACAGTACAAACATACATACAAATAAACAAACAAACAAACATACATACATACAAGTATAGATGTATAAAATGTATGTATGTCTTTACAATTATTTTCATCTCCTTGCACCTACCAAGGCAACATTCATCACTTAACATGTTCTATGTAAATATATCACAGTTTTCCATACACATGTATGTATAACTATAAATACATGTACCTATGTCGAGTAGTATGTTGTGTATACAGCATTTACATACATGTATGTATGTGTGTATGTACGCATATGTACTTTATTTATTGCTTTAATGTATTATTTTTCCTGAGTTTATGCACGCCATATATCGGTACGTTATGTTCTTCTTATTTAGGTTCTTTTATTGTAAATGTTAATTTAATGTTAATGTTAATGTAATTTAATGTATTGTAAATGTTAATTGCACTTGTTCGGCGGATGTCTACTCATCAAATAAACCTCACTGCTGGCACAAAATGAATGTACGAAAGAAATTAAAACAGGGTCCAAACTTGCGAAAATAACTCTACAGAATTTAACAAAAAGTAGATACAAAATGATAACACATAACGAATGAGATGAACGTAGAAAACTGGATGAATAAAAGGATAAACAAGCGAGGTCCATGAAACAATCTGCAGCCAGAAAAGCAATAATCACTGGAGAAGATTTTAATTCATGAACTTATGATCCAACAACTTCTGCAGCAGCTTCTACTTCCGTCAGTAGCTGGCAGACGCTGCTAAAGATGGTAATAATCACGTGATACACGATTTACACAAAACGTGTACCTACTACGTAGATCGAATTTATTGTTGGAATTGAATGAATCTGAATGAATCTTGTCATTATATAAAAATAACTTTAACGTTTGACATCTTCACTTTAATATAATAATAATAATATTTATATTATTATTTATTATTATTATTATTATTACTTTCGTAATTTATGTTTCGGAGTTATTTTTTGATATCTTCAATGGATTATTCTTTTAATGAGGTCTTGTGGAGGTAGACAGACCACTGAAAGCAAATCGAATGTATGAACGTCTAAAAGAAATTGATGAAAATGTATCATAAATATATCATGATACATATTACATAGTGTTAGACAGGCTTGATCAACATGTGCGTGTCTGTGGTTCTTTTAAAAATGGTGTGATGTCAGTTGTCCGCAAATGGCAAAAAAAATTTTATTTATGTGTATATAGAAAACAAAATGAAAAATAAATAATGCAGTACGCATGTTGTCTCATTAAAAAGTAAATTATTCATCAGCTGGATGTTCAAAGTGTGGTGATAAAAAGATGGGTTGTTGTTGTTGTTTAGTTGCAGTTGAGGTTGTTTTATTGTTGTTGTTGTTGTTGTTGTCTAATTGCTGTTGAGGTTTTTGATGTTTAGTTGCTGTTGAAGTTGTTGTTGTGGTTTAGTTGCTGTTGTTGTTGTTTAGTTGTTGCTGTTGTTTAGTTGCTGTTATTTAGTTGTTGTTGTTTAGTTGTTGTTGTTTAGTTGCCGTTGTTGTTTAGTTGTTGTTGAGGTTGTTTTGTAGTTGATTTGTTGATGTTGAGGTAGTTTTGTTGTTGTCTTGTTAAGTAGTGCTGTGTGCAATGAGATAATTATAGTCCAGCAGGTTGTTGCTGCTGCGGTTGATTCGGATGAAGAAGTATCATAATATAACTTACATAGAAACCAATTTTTAAATTTTTAGACATTAATCTGTAAGAATAAAATGTACTAACGACATTCTACTAATTAGAGCAATGTTAATTCAACATAAGATCAGAATAATCTCAATTACTTCACTTGAAACATTTTTAAGATTTCGAAATAATAATAAATTTTAAATTGATATGCAAATTTAATGATTATGATCTCAGTAAAATAAATTAATTAATCAATTAATTAGCTAATTAATAATAACTTAATTGCATCTTGAACGAGGCACTCAACCTACAAGTAACAAAAACATAGCTATAAAACATGGCAATTATTGTTTGTTTATAAAGCACTTGATCAAATGTTTGCATCGAATAAACGATCACTAGCACACTATATTTGCATACGTATATTAATTTTTATTAACTAACTTATTTAATTATCTATATGAAAAATTAATTCAACACAATTGATTTAACTAGAATTTTGATTATTAATCAATTATTCGTCCATATAATATTTAACAATGAACTACATGTTCATGTATTCAAAATTAATTTGATAAAAAAGCAAAAAACATAAAACACAAAAAAAGAATTTGAATCACAAACACAAATGGCTAATTTAGATGTGTTGTGGAAACCTTGTTGAAAAATAGTTGTTGCTGTCAACAAAGGCAATTGTTTTTTAATTATTCAATTATCGCACGATGGTTTAATGGGCTGTCCTACTACTTTAGAGTACTTGTTGTGTCAAGTCAAATTATGGTGGTTTACTATTATTACTGAAAATGTGTACAATATATGTGTGTGTGTGTTTGTGTGTGTGTGTGTGTGTGGATTGTGTGTTTGTATGTGGTTTTATATGTTGTTGTTGATACAGTATTCGTATGTCTGTGTTTGCATGTTGCGTTTGCACGTTTGCATGTATAGTTTTATGTTTACTCATGTGGAATTGAATTCTACGTTCACATGCTGTACGTAGATGGAAGTTGTGTTTATGTTTATTACGCAATGTTTATGCGTGCCAATTTTTTGTATACATACTGTTGAAAGTTATGTTTCGCGTTTATTAATATTTTTACTTCACATTTTGCCCGTGGTTATTTTCCTGCATGTGACGATGGTTTATTGTTTGTTTGATGTAGACACGCGTTGGAAAAATTAAATTTTTGTGCTTTAATGTTATGTCTTTTTGTATTTGCCCCATGTTTTTGTCCGTCGCATTAGATGGTAATGAAAGTTTTGATCACATTTCATACATTAAACAAGGTACATTAACAATGACAGCTGTCAGTCTCCCGTCAACACAATGTTTCAAATTTTTTGAATATATTTTACTTTTATCAAAAAGCATCATCTACGGCAAAAAATGTTTAAAAGTGAAGGCAAATTAGTTAATACGTTTACCTGAAACTTATGATGAACATCTATTCATCCACCCACCCATCAATCCATCCTCGACAGCTCCTATCAACCATCCTTCATTCAATCATTCATTTGTTTATGTTTTTCATTCATTTATCAATAATATGTTAAACACACGCACATACGCATACACACACAAACACACACAAACACACACACACACACGTATTCACATATAAAAACTCATCAAAAATTAATTTGACACCAAACACAGATATATAAGTGATAAAATGCGAAACGTTATTAAGCCATCACACAGATACACATACGCAAACAAACACACACACATATACACAAACACACACACACACACACACATGCACTCACTCGCACACGCACACACACACACACAGGCACACATATTTTTCAAACGATTGTGACCTACAACTAACAATGCAATTACATGTCGTCTGTAAATATAACTATCTACATCTGCAATTTCATCTTCATCAGCTTCTTTATCATTGTCATTAACATCGTAATCTCATACGTTATCACTCCTGTCATAATTTACGTCACAACCTGCGTCCTTAAATTATCCATTGCTATTGTTATTATTACCATTATCATTATCATTATTATTATTATTATTATTATTATTATCATTTATGTTATCGCCATCCACTATAATCATTTTTATCGTCATCGGTAGCACCATTATCCGTCACATCATCATCGTCGTCATCATTACAGTAGCTGTTGACCTTATTTTAATTAAGTTTTAAAATATTAAAGCAATGATATATATATATATATATATATATATATATATCACAAAGACAAACATCATCATTGTCGCCATGATGTCTCGGGCAATATCTTCTTACAGCAACAGACAGCAGACACTTTGTAGGTAGATGTCACAACAAACACAACACAACACAAAGCAGCGTTAACACCACATAATGTCATACTTAACATAACATAACGTAACGTAAAACCATGTAACATAGCATAGCATAACAAAACATAACAGAAAACAACACAGTAGGACAGAGGAATGTAACACAAATAAATCATCAAACTCAACTCCACTTCAGCCTTACAAATTAGCCAACTACTATGTGAACATTCTCACGCACAGTGAGTATTATACAGAAAAAAAATTAAGCAACAGAAACCAAATTAATTAAACATGAGACGAGTTGTGTATAAAATATTTATATTCAAGATGTGCAAACAGGACATAAAAAAAAACGTCACACACACACAAAACACAAACGCACACACACAAATTACACACGTAACACGCCACACATAAACACCACACGCCACACGCCACACACGCTACACACGCACGCTTTACACACACACACCACACGCACGCACACAAAACACACACACGTCCAGATATTTTCATAAGAACGCAACGGTAATCGTAGTAATCATTCACAACTCCATGCTCTGACGGGTAACCCAAACAAACGCAGAGAGATAAGTTAACGGCAAAGAAAACGAACGTTTTCCACCATGTGAATGTTCTCAAAACATGCGGACGCTCAACGTAAACAGACAAACACACGAAACTACGAATTGCGTGGAATAGCATTTCATAACAAACCACGGACCATCACTTGGAACAGCATCACATCAAACGAAATCACTCGAACACTCCTTCGCGAACCTGCCCGTCACAAATTTTTTAAACAAACAAACAATCAAATGGACAAACAGAAAAAATGAACAGCGAACAACGAAACGGACGAACCGACAAACGAGCGAAACCGACAAACCACGTGTAGATGTGGAGTGTATGCTGCATGCATCTTACTGAACTTCATCCCTACATCGAATTCATCTTCCTTCAACTTTTGACATTTTTCAATTTTCAAATTGTCATTTTTGATGGCGAGTATTTTGTTCTTTGAAGTTTTCCATCCTCATTCAATCTATTTCAAGCATTGCGTCCGCTATTTTTACACCTTGAAAAAATTCTAGAATTTTAAATAAACCAAAAATAGTTTATTTAAAATTATAAAAATATCAAATAAAACAGGATTAATTAAAAATTTTTTCTTGAAATAAATAAATTGTAATTTAATAAAATGCGTTACATCATTTTATGAACAAAAACATTTCGAGTAACTTCTGCTATGGTTGGTTGTCATCATTATCGCAAACACGTTATCATCTTCCTCATTATCATCAACAACAACACAAAGTCACAACAACATAAAGACACGTTAAACCAACAACCTCAACAACAACAACAAACACAACAACAGCAACAAAACACAACAACAAACACAACCTGGCCAGACTAACCAAGTAAAAACAAAAGAACAAATACAACAGAAGAGGACGCAACCAAACAAGACAAAACCAACCAACCAAACAGAAGAGAAGAGAGAGACCGCCTACACCCATCATGACTACGACACTAATAAAGATATTAGTCTCAGACAAACACAACAAGCACTTCAAATTTATGTCAAGTCGTTTCTTTACGTGTGCGAATGTCTGTATTCTTGTATTAAACTAGGTGTGTAAGTGTATGTGTGCGTTTGTTCGTGTTTAGTGTATGTGTGCGTGTGTGCGTGTTTGGCATGTGCGTGCGCGATTGTATGCGTAACGTGGCAAACCTCGTTTTAACCAACTTCTTATTTGCATTCATGGGTTTTGCGTCTCACAACGCATTTCTGTTTATGCGTATAAGCATGGCTGAACATAAAAATACGTACGTACAGAACAGAAACATGTATGTAGTACTTTCACGTAAAGATAAGTTTATGAAAACCACGCTCGGACGATCTGCACATGCAAATTATTGAACCTAGCAGATTTATTTACCAACAGACATTTTTGCTATACCGGTTTTTATGATCTTAGTTTTTGAAGATTGCTGATGATTTGAGTAGTTTTGCCGGTGATTTAATGTTGTTGATGTTTTCGGTATGTGTTGTCGTGTTTGTTAATGTTGTTGATGTCTTTTTGTGTGTGTTGTTGTGTTGTTTGTTAATGTCATGCCTTGGTGTCAATGAAATCGCTTAGGTTTTAATGATGATGATGGTTGTGATGATTAATAGGGTTGATAATGATGACGACGATGATGACGACAATGATGATAATGATGATGACGATGATGATGATGATATCGCTAATGCCAAATTGAATATAATCGTGAAGTAGCTGAATTTTTCATGATTCTTAATGCAATAATCTTAAAAGTGAGAATGGTGATGACGACGTTGAAGAAGATGATGATGACACTGATGATAATGATGATTTTGATGATGATGACGACTACGATGATGATAGAGGAGAAATGATGATGATGATGTAATGAACAAAACAACGACAACTTTGTAAAACTTTATACAAAGAACATCATCACTGCACATTCGGAAGAAAGCTACGTGCAAATACGATTATAGATATATTATATATAGGTATTACGTGAATGTGTTTGCATGGATGGATGGATGGATGGATGGATGGATGGATGGATGGATGGATGGATGGATGGATGGATGGATGGATGGATGGATGGATGGATGGATGGATGAATTGATGGATAGATGGATGGATGCATGGATGCATGCGTAAATATATACTTGGATAGATGGGAAAATGCATGGCAAGATAAAGAGACAGATGAAGTTTTAAAATAAATATTTGAATAAACGATAGATAGACAAATAGGCAAAAGAATGAAAACACACTCTGAATGAAAGACTAAGAGCTTACTTACATAATTGTTACATGTAGGTAACTATTTATATGGTTGAGTCATATTTATGATGCACAGTACACATGAATTGATTGGTTGGTTGGTTGGTTGATCATTTTGTATTGATTTACATTGACCATTGTTCAGTGTGATTTTCATGTGAATAAAAAAATTACGCAAATACAAAATAAATAAAAAAACATGATGTGTTTCATATACACACTCACGCGCACACACACTTACACGCACACACACACACGCACACTGTTCTCACATACGCACATACAGACACCAAAAGACAAAAGGTTATCATTTTATTGTAATCTAATTGCATGTGATGTATATCATGATAACAAACAGTCAAACCATCACCACATACGCACAAACACACACACAAACACACATACACAACACACATACACAACACACACACACAACACACTCCACATGAATGCATGCACCTTCCATGCACCTAGTTTTGCATGTGTGTGCGATGAGAATGAATAAAATGACGCTCTCCAATATTCGAGCATTTTATTATATCATCATCCAGATGCCCTTATTATTATTATCATTCATATTTAGTAATGTAATTATTATCAATACTATCAGTAGTACTACTATTATTACTACTGTCGTTGTTGTTGCTACTACTACTGCTGCTGCAGCTATTCTACTCATGGCGAAACCCGTCGAACCGAACCCGAACTAGAGATCTTACCAAATTCAAACCCGGACTTTGCTAAAAAAGCTTCGATTCTCACTTGCATATTAAGTTATTTATCGTCGAAATCTTCAAAAAGACAATAAAATAAGTAAATTTTTTGCGTCAATAAATAAGAAAATTTATAACAAGCCTTGTTTGAAAAAGAATATGCTGGAACACAATAAGGCGTTACAAAACCGATAGAATATGAAGGTATCTGAGTTACGCAAAATTCAATGAAGTATTTCGTTCTTATTGAAAAGATTTAGGTCACATCTGACTTCCTTATTAGCTAGAAACATCAAGTATTTTTTTAAATAAGTTGGTTTTAAATTAAAACTATTATTTTCAGTAATTGTGTGAGATATTTCAATAAGTGTCATTTTTAAATGAAAAATGTTCTTTTAGATCTGAAAATAAAAATGTTGAAATTCAAATTAGAACTTTCTCATGTGCACTTTATAGCATTGTTAAATTACTTAACGACATTAAAAATGTCATTACTTAACATCAATAATTCAATAAATGGCATTGATAAAATCATTTCATAACACTAAAATTTCATTTTATGACATTAAAACATCATTTTATGACACTAATAAACTATTCCATAAAATTGATAACTGTTCCAATCATTGGTTTAATCAGTAATACAACTTCTGAATTATTTTTTACTAATAATTCTTTTCAATGCCTGACGAAAGAAAATAGAGTTTGTGATAGAGAAGAGATGCTGTTTATTTAGGAAAGATAAAAAATTAGACATCTCCTGTTGAAAATATTTTCTGGAGACATTTAAAAAATAGTTTGTTTATATTTTCCAAAACAATTTCGTAATTGGTATTAGCAGGATGGTAAAACTGACACTCAATACAAGCAAATTAGTTTAGAAATAGTGAAGAAACACTTACTTACTGACCAAGAGAGTTATTTTTACAAAGATTAATTCTTCTAAAAAAAATTAACTCTTCCTCTTACAGGATTGAGTTAATATTTTCATTTAAATTTTTCTTCATCAAACATTCTCATTTTATACTTTATTTTAATCTTTCAGCAGTTTTTGTTTTTTTGACTTACAGTTGCTTGGTTTTGAAATTTTAAAACCATTTTTTTTAAATGGTCTGTGTCATCGTTGACGCACAAATTAAAGAAGTTCTAATCACATACACACACATTCCACCCATACTTTCAGTCTCTCTCTCTCTCTTTCTCTCTTCTTTCTTTCTCCCTCTCTCCTCTCTATCTATTTAGTTAATTAATTAATTTAAATAAGTATCGTCGCCAATTATTATTTTAATTAATAAAATTTTTAAAATTTTATTTACAAATAAATTGTTACCAGCTATATCAGCCGTCAGACTGACAATTGAATAAATGTATAATTTCATTATATGCTTCGTTTATTTTTTGTGTTGTCACTTAGCATAATCTGATATTGCAAATGATGTGACACATAAAAAGACATAAAAATAATTCCTACACACGGACTCCAACACAAACAAACACTCAAGCCCACACACAAACATACACACACACACACCTCTTCTTATTGAAGAAAGCTTCTAATCAACTATAATGTCTTCATTCTTCTGAATCATGGATGTTATGAAGAGACTGCTGTGTTGTTTTTGTTGCTGTCTTGTTGTTGTTTTGTTGTTGTTGTTCTCCAGTGTCGTTGTTATTGTTGTTGTTTTCTAGTATCTTGTTGTTGTTGTGACAGTATCACGCCACTTCAGTAAAGTATCTAATATTAACAAATGCTTTATTAATTGAACAACATTTTACCAGACAGATACGTCGAACACTCTTCATAGAATTAGCAAACTGGTAAAGGAATACAAATGATTACAAAACGATGAAAGCATGCGCCAATGAAATATTTCACATGTTCAGACAACCTGCATGCCGGTATATATAGAGGTAATCCCTTCCATCACAGGCCTATGTTGGCAATGGATGGAAAATGAGTAACATACTTACGATATAAATAGGTGTGTAATTGTGTATGTATGTATGTTTGTTTGTATGTAGGTATGTATATGTGTGTGTGTGTATGTACGTGTATGTATGTATGTGATGTATGAAGCGATTTGTACACAGCTAATCTATTAGTTTGTATGTACATATGTATGCATGTGTTGTGTACGGTTATGTTTTATTGTGTCATTTGTATTGTGTTTAGCGTTCTGTGTTTTGTATATTTGTATAGATTGCTTTTGATTTGCATACTTGTGCCATTCATCTGAGCACTAATCACTCACTCTCAATGTGAGTCATAGTCGCAAACGTCAACTATTTTTTCATATTCAGGTGTTTGTTTGTTTTTATTTTATTTGTTCGGGCTTGTTAAAATAATTCTCAGTCTGGTAGGTTTTTTTTCTAAATTAAAATATTCCACAACTAAAAAAAATTGAAAGCCACATATCTTACAATCCTTCATCCCAAAAACTGAGCCTGTGATCATAAACACGCAAAACAAACAAACATGGTAAACAAGCAAACCAACAGACGTGGTGAACAAACGATGCAAGCGAACAGAGAGGACCAACAGACAAACACAGTCGATCATTTACCTATCTGAGTCATCCAGAATGGAATCGTACTGCAGAGATGCAGTGTAGTACATCACAAACATGGAAACATAAGTGCCAGCAGTCCTAGTATTCATTCAAACTCACCTGCAGGCAACCACTGATTCACACGTACGTCATAAACGCGGTGAACAAACTAGCAAACAAGGTGCACACACAACCACAGAAACATGTACACGCACACGCACATAATTTATCTTCAGCGCTGTGGACAGTCAGACACCCGCATGACGAATGAGCAAACAGATGGTCTGAACAAGAGATGGCAATTAACCTTAATTGATCCAATTAATATAATTAATCTAATTAATAATTGGTTTAACTAATTGGTTTAATTAATATAATTGATCTAATTAATAAAATTATTCTAATTAATATAATATGATCTAATTGGTCTATTCTTAATGGATTCAGATTGTCATAAAAACATCATCAAATATATTTGTTTCCAGCAAACAAACTATTGCATTACAATCATCCTCCAAGTTTGCGTACAAAAGTTTACACATGTACATCACAAACAAACACAACATACATTTCAACTGCGTACAACACACTCTCTCTCTCTCTCTATTTCTCTCTCTCTCTCTCTCTCACACACACACACACACACACACACACACAGACACTCACTCTCACACACAGCATAATTTTATAAAGCTGAATACATAGATTGCATACAAATGTTCCGAGCAACAAACAAGCAATGTAATTAATGCTTGCGTGCATCAAGCGTCGCCTGCAGCCTAACTTAGCACAACAACATTGTATACCACCAGTGCATATCACTAAAAATTTTATCTCTTTATCTGTTGGTTGGTTGTGGATATTTGTTTGATACCAAAATGAACAACAAAGTAAAAAAATAAAAAAATAAACGATAGTTGTTAGAACTGAAACCAAAACAGCCACAACATTCAGTTCCCAAAAGTATTTCTTTAACACCAGATTAACAACACATTCATACTGGTACGTGGTTGTTAACAACATTAACAACATTAACAACAAGAACAACGACAGTAGAAACAGCAAAATGACAACAACTACAAAAACAACAACGTCAGAAACAACAATCAAAACAATCACAATGAAAAGAGCAGTCAGTGGTAGCAGCCACAAAAGCCACAAAAACTGGACGTGATTCATTTGCACGCTTGAGTTCCTACCTCTCGGCAGGCAGGTTGCATGGAAAAGAATGATCCACTCACCCGTGCATGCACCTCTCTTTCTATCTCTCTCTCTCTCTCTCTCTCTCTCTCTCTCTTTGAGATGATTCAACTAATTAATGAATGAATGTTCGTGTAAGTGAATACTCCGAAATATTTCGGATGACGAATTGCAGTTGTGGTTTGTAGGTGTCATCATGCTAGTAGACCGTGCAGTGAGAATCATTCTGAAAAGGTATTTTTATACCAAAAAATAAAAGTTTCAAATAATTTAGTTGAAAAATTGACAGAGTTAAATATTTGATGATTAAATTGAATACACCTTCAGCTGCACGCACACACACACGCATGCACACACGCACGCACACACGCACGCACGCACACACACATATGAACGTATACACGCAGGCATAAATACACGAATAAACCGTGTTTTCATCCTACTATAAAATGAAAATTGGCCGGAAAATTTGAAAAAAAAACTTTACATATTTGTTTATTTAAAAAAGTGTTTATTTGTTGTTATGTATAATTGTTTGTTTATGTTATATTTGAATGTTTATTATATATCTATGTGCATTGTGCTTGGCTACTTGTTTGTTTGTTTGTTTGTTTGCTCGTTCGTTTGTTCGTTATCGTTAATTTTGTTGTGCTTGTTGTTTACATAATTTTGTTAGCAGATTTTCAGTTTTTGTCCTCTGACTCGAGGTATGGCGTATATGAAATAACGAAATAAAGAAAGATGAGGAAGGATGGAGAGATGGAGGAATAAAAGAATGAAAAAAGGATTGGGGGAAGAAAATTTTGTGAGAGATTTTATTTGAATTAATGAGGCCTATTCATTTGCGTTACTAACCGCGCGATGAAAATGATATAATGATGATGATGCTGACGATGATGACGACAATGACGATAATGATGACGATGAGTTTAATAATGTGCTAATGTTAAGTTGTAATACGAATTTAATAGTTGTTAATAAGATTGTCTATACATTAATAACTGTTGCGTGTTGTTGTTGTTGTCACATAGCAAAACGCAGAAACTACTGAGAAAATGTGATTTGTGAGGAGACCGCATTACTTATGTATGAAGAGCGAGTTGGATAACATAACCATTCAACAACACAAATCAATACGTCTACCATCAACCACGCAACAACAAAATGAAACAATAACCTATAACTCCAACAAGTTTACATATACTACAACTACATACAAAAGCTCAAGATGTTTGCATTATACTACAACTACATAAAAAGCTTACTGTGGAACTAAGCATCTAACAACAACAACAACAACCTCCTCTTTTTACCTTTTTGCCAACGACACTCAACGTCAGCAACAACACTATAGAAAACTTTTAATATTTTTAAGCAACATCATCACTAGCAACACGTCGAATTAACATCACAACGACAAAACATTCTACAACACCAAAAATAGCATTAACCAAGTTAGCAACTAAAAACCTTAACAACAAAATAACAACAACAAACTTACAAACAACACTAAAAAACAAGAACAACAAACAACATCAACAACGACACAATATCAAAAAAAGCAATTTTCCTCCAAACCGTCCAACAACACAAAGCAGTTGGATGTGTATGTGTGTGTGTGTGTATGTATGTATGTATGAATGTATGTATGTATGTATGTATGTATGTATGTATGTATGTATGTATGTATGTATGTATGTATGTATGTATGTATGTATGTATGTATATATGTATGTATGTATGTATGTATGTATGAACCCGTTTTGCTTTCACTTAATGGGATGTATGTATGTATGTATGTATGTATGTATGTATGTATGTATGTATGTATGTATGTATGTATGTATGTATGTATGTATGTATGTATGCCTATGTATGTATGTATGTATGTGTGCCTATGTATGTGTGTCTCTGCCAAGCAGCCAATGTACGTACATTGGAAGCACCATGGTCCACATTCATCATGTTGACAACATTCCATCAAGAAGCCAGCTACTGCAGCTAATATTATATTTATTATTATTTCCATAATAACGAATTTTATGATAATTATAGGTAGAATAATTAATATTATTATTAATTTAGATTCATAATAATTTTATTTTTTTATGCCGTTTTTTCAAACTCTGTTTTTTTCAGATTTTGAATTCGAAATTTAAATAACAAAATTTATCTAAAATATTTTATTGCTTAAATTTTTTAAAATGCAAAATTTTTTTCATTCGTTATTTTGTTGCTTGTTCAACAATTAATTTAGTAATTTTGTTCGTTTGTTCGTTTGTTCATTTATTCATACATTCATTCATTTATTCATTCATTCATTCAACCATTTATCTTGAATTGACAGAAAATTTGTTTGTTTATAAAAGCTCAAAATGTAAACAAATCACGTGATCACGCGTAACTGTGACGTCATTGCTTGGAACTGATTAGTTCAATGTTCTGCGTTGATGCGGGATGATGATGATAATGATGAAAATGGTGGTGCTGATGATGGTGTTGATGAGGATGATGGTGGTGGTGGTAGTGGTGGCAACAACAACGACGGCAACGGTGGTCATCATCATCATTTAAATGATGAGGAATAAAAAATGACCGTGATCAACACCAAGTGATATTTCATCCTCGCTCTCTCTGGTAATGGAACACCAAAGAACAATATATTGTAAATAGGGTAGTTATATTTTCCCTACATGGGTCTTCTTTTTCACATTTATACTCAATGTATTTCCAACACGCGTGCACGCAAGAACTTTAACTCCAATATACATTGGAGTTAAAGTTCTTGTGTGGTTTTGATTAGCTGGAAAACAATTTGGTTGTGATTAGTAGAGATGGGCTTTCTTGTAGAGATGGAATTAGTTGTGAGGAACTCAATGTATAGCGCCAAATCAATATCAATTATAATTAATATTATAATTATTTGACGTTGGTGTTTTTTTCTATGTGTCAACAAAGTTTACGCCTTGTCTGTTTCAGTGGAGGCTTCCATTGTAAACTGCAAACGAGGAATGTCTCGCTATTTGTGTGTGCATGTGCGTATGTAAGTATGTGTGTGTGTGTGTATGTGTGTGTGTGGTGTGTGTGGTGTGTGTTGTGTGTGTGTTGGCTTAGTTGGGCTTACTATCAAGCAAAGAAGACAACTGCAATTGTTAGAAATTTGCACCAGCCACACACGTAGTGAAGCTATGGAAACTTGTCAAATAAAAGTAATTATTGTCGCCCAACTGATGAATTACTTTTCAGAATATTGCAATTCACTGACGTACGGTGTAAAGTGGCTACAAGTAAATTACATTATATGCAAATGTATGTGTGTGTGTGCGTGTGTGTGTGTGTGTGTGAGTGAGTGTGTGTGATAAGTTTGTGCCTGTACTTTCGTGTGATTGTATTTGCTTGTGTGTCTCTAGATATGTTTATATTTATTTTAATTTAAATTAATATTAATACATAAATATGGATAAACTAATATGCAACCCTCGAATGTTAAAATATAGAGCAAATAAATTAGAAATTTAACAGGAAGAAAGAAGGGAGCCATGGAATGGGATGGTAGATAACAAATTTGTTCCGATCGTCACTTGAAAAACAATCTAGAGAAGGATGATTGTGTTTTTTGTTGTTGAACGTTTTGAATATTTGGTCGCAAAATATCGGAACATGCAAAAGTCATTCATTGCAAACTCTGTAGCCGTTTGAACTTACCCACACTTGAAAATTATTTGTAAGTGACTTTTTATCCCATCCGTGCCTAAATTTTTATATTATTTTATTATCATATTATATTATTTTAGAAAAATTAGCTTAATAAACCGTTTCTAAATAGTTATTTTTATTAGTTATTGGTTATAATTTTAAATAGTATCATTTAACCAGTTTGAAACACTTAATTTTGCTAATTTGGCTAGAGCGTCATGGAATTGTAGAAATGTACGCTATATAAATATATTTGATTGATTAGCTGACTGGCTGGCTGGCTGGCTGACTGACTGACTGACTGACCGACCGACCGACCGACCGACCGACCGACCGACCGACCGACCGACCGACCGACCGACCGACCGACCGACCGACCGACTGACTGACTGACTGTTGACAGTATTAAAAAATGTGTTTATACAAATATGCAAATTATTATGACAACAATCTATCAAAAAATTATGGAAATTGGAACATTTTTCCATACCTTTGGACGAGAAAAAAGAAGCTTGCTCCCATAACGAATTATTTGCAGACGAACCCAAAATGTACTTTCCCTTAGAGTGTGTATTTGTGCGTGCTTATGGGTGTGTATTTGAGTGTATGTGTGCCCATATGTGTATGTGAGTGTATGTGTGTGAATTTGTGTGCCTATGTGTGTGTACGTGAGTGTATGCGCGTGTGTGTGCGCGCCTATGTGAGTGAATGTGTGAATGTGCATCTTTAAATAAATAGTGTCAACAGAAAATTTCATTTGCATAAAATACTTACATTGATGGTAGGATATGAAATAATTCATACAATATTTAGTGAAGACGTTAGAAAATAATACCTGCCTGCTGTTGCAAGGGCCTGAAAACTGAAAGAAATTGGACAACTTTGAAAATTAATACAAAATCAACAATTGCAAATTAATTTTAAGGTTACATTTTTCTAAAAAATCAACTTTTTTTGTTAAATAAAGCAGTACCCTAAATAAAATAATTTAATTTCCGAACTGAAATACAATTCGTCGCTTGCTCACACGTCATCGTAGTTACTAATGGGATAGCGTTGTTAGATGTAAACAAGTTTTTTTTTCAACTCACTTCAATGTTTATTTCGGCATTTTGTTAAGAAGGAAGGTTCTGATTAAATTAGCATGGAACCGTTTTCCGTGATAGCAGGCCTCTTCGTCTGTCAGACCATAACCGCCGGGCTGTTCGGGTTGTACAATTTGGCCATTGTCTCTAATGTCATCAGGTTGGTTGTCTTCATTTCAGAAAAAGTACGTTTTGGTGGAAAGTAAATAAATCATATGCATAATAAAATTTGAGGAGCTTGTTGGAACTCATTAAGCAGCAACAATATATGTATCGTTCATCATTTTTTCCATTAATTACCAATTTTTATTAACCGGCATAGTTTTTGTCCATTTTCCTATTTTCTATTTTGTCATTTCATGAAAAATCCGCTCTTTGAGTTCACATCTTAAATAAAATACCATGTGTGAGTTGTTTGTTAACAATTACACGTAAGCAGTGCTTTCAGTTCAATTTCTGGTAACGTGCAAAAGTTGTTTCCGTCCTTTATATTTAAACTCGAACAAAACTACATGCGACTTGATCTTGAATAATTTTAAACTCGACATTTTAAGTGTTCAGTAAATTTTCTAAAAAATACTTTTCAATCTTACTTAAACTTAGAAATGAATATGAAACTTTTTAACTCAGTTTAATTTTGAGTCAAATAACATTGAAACGTTAACAATTGAACAATAAATAATAATAATCACAAAAATATAAAAATAACTATAATAACTATAATAAAAACAAAGTTTGAAGAACGACACGATGAAGTATGAGGATGGAGAGATATGGTGGTGGGAAGTGAGGGACACAGACGCACACATCAAGAAGAGAATTGAGCAGTGCTACAAGGCAGTCGCCAGGAAGGATATGGCCACGATTAACTCATTCCTCTGCCTCTTTCAATCATTCAAATACAATCTACAAATTGACTTTTTGAACTTCGTTAAAGATACAATGGCCTATGCTAACCAACATAGAAGTATGGTAATAACATTAATCTTTTATTTAAATAGTTTTCTAATCACTAGAAGCGCTTTTAGCAGCGACCGGTTGATGCAACTGAAGTCACCCTGCCATGACTGAATTATCACAAAATAAAATTATTATGAAAAACTGACTTGCACAGTTTTTAAAACATTTTTTGATACATAACTCTTCTGCTTGTTTGTCCATTATTTGCATGCATTTGAACCTGTACACGTCTGCGGGACTGCAAACACATGTGTTGTTACGCGCGTTTGTTTGTATACGTGTTTGTGAGTGCTTCTATTTTTTATAAATTTCCATTCACCCTTTATATCTTTAAATCGACCAAATCTTCATATAAGCTGCCAGTGTAAAACTTTTGAAAAGAAAGCAGCCTATTATTTAGCTTAATTTGGTTACTTAGGTTTCAATGAATCATTTTTAAATAAAATCAATTAAATGTTTATAGATATAAAAATTGAAACAGAGCAAGCAACATAAAACTGATATGCAAAATTAAAAAATTTCAGATATATTTTCTTGCGTGTTTCTTTTTTGTATCGCCGCTTCATTCGTTAGGAAAGCAGGTTGTTTTTTATCATTATGTGGTTCTAAGTCTCTTTTGTTTTACAGTTAATTGCAATTGTTTCAGTTGATCACAGAAATCGAACGAGAAGGAGTGTATCTAGGCAGCAGGCTGCAGACAACGGACATGGAGACGGGGAATCTGTATACTCTGAGAAGGTCGGCTCATTTCGTTTCTCATTCATTCATCTATTTATGGACTGCTAGTTCTACAATTTTCGTCAATGACATTTTTTTGAACTATTGCACTAATAGAGCCAAAATTTGATTTATGAACTTTTTGAGCGTAAAAAAAATTACATCATTTTGAAGATAGGATTATGTGATTGGAGAATTATTTTTAAAATGTATCTTTACAAATTAAAATATGCTGTGTTCATTTTATCGCAATGTTTCCAAAATAAAGTTTCAACGTGTTTCACGTAGGTTGAGGGGAACATTAAAGAAATCCTGGAGGATTGGGAAAAAGTGAACACGGAATCGAATCATCTTCCGGTTTCCGAGATGTCTGCGAACAAAAGGACGTCAGCGCATCGCTTCAAAGGCTCGAAGATTCATCTACGCAACTTGTCACAAGATTCTCCAAAGAGGAGCATATTCGCTAAACATGCCAAATAGATTTTCTACTTTGAACTACCTTGCCAAACTTTTTTTAATTTCAATTTTTTAAAGTGACTTTATGGTAAAATAGAAATGTTCAGACGTGTGTATAATAAAACAGTGGAAAGATACTTTTAAAATCCCTCGCAGTACTCAGCTACTGGTTGCAGAAACGTGCACTATTTTAAAATTAACATCAGTACAATTTGCAATCACAAAAATCTTTCACAAATATTTGTGTTATTTTTTTTTTCAAAAATGTTCACCAAAATATGTGATCATTACCTTAAAATATACTGTCTCTAGAAGTTAAATGATGAATTATTATAATATGTCACGTTACGAAAATCTTCTGTTAAGCAGTGTTCGTCCAATCAATTATAATTTACATTTTAAATGATTGTTGTTGTTGTTGAGGTTGTTGTTGTTGTTGTTGCGTTTTCAATCCTTCTCATATCATACAGCACAGACAACCAACTCCACCGACGTCACTTTGCAATACAGGAAGACGTGTGATCAATAAATCAATGTTAAAGTCAATACTAAAACACCAACGTAAATATATTTGCGCACACACACACACGCACGCACACACATACATACAACACACACACGTAATGTGTACTTCTGTTGTGTGGATATATGTACAGTACATGCTAATGTGCATATATGTACTGTGTACACTACACACGTGTATCACAATGAACATCAAACAATAATATAAATGAAAAACACAACTATGACAGGTGTGACATATGAAACAACGTGACAGTAAAAAGACAACATGGTAATAAATCACCTTGCATTCTATAAATAACATCAAAATACAACTGAGAGTTGCATGTCAAATCAAGCACACTCGTGACATCACAAATGATCACATCACTGCAACTATTTTACTATGCATTGCATCAATCGTGACATTAAGTTAGGTCTCAGTTAAATTACAATGCATTAATGTACGAAAGCACGTCAATGAAAATTAATTTTACAAACAACACAGCAACACATTTCGTAACGTAAGACAATAAATGACATTACATTACATAAAATTGCATCAAATTTCAGTGATAATTAGATCTAATGAATGAATGAATGAATTAATTAATGAAAGAAAGAAAGAAAGAAAGTCACGAATGAATGAATGAAGGTATGATAGAACTAGTGAATAAATAAAACATGAATGATGTGAGGTAGACAGGCAAACAGGCATTGCATGGAATGGAGGGAGAAGTGAATGATTGGTCCACTTTATCAGGATTCTTGGCTTCCGTTCGTGATCAGCAGGATTGTTATGATGGAGAGAGCAATGACGATGATGATGAGGAGGAGGAGGAAGTGAGTGATGATGATGATAATGATGATGGTGGTGGTAGTGGTTATGATAATGATGATGATGATGATGATGATGATGATGATGATGATGATGATGATGATGATGATGATGACCAAGACGACGTTAATGATGATGATGTGATGATGATGGCAATCACATGACTGACACGTAAAAAGAGTAACAATTAAATAGACTAATTTTGGTGGTGATGATATTAGACGAACATCTATAGATAGAGAGCAGTCATAGAAATAAAAAGTTGCTCATAAAACGAAAATGAAGCGGCGACAATGGCGACAAAATGAGGGCAAAGAGAAGAATGACGACAGAGGCGATACGACGACGACATAATGGCAACAGCTGCGAGTGTAGCAACCGCAAAATATCGAAATGTGTTTAATCACCTTGTATTTTAAGAACGATGGTGGCAATGAAACGTGGGGTGAGTAAGACGATAAGGATGACGATGACTGTGCTTTCTGAACTTTTTAGATTTTATTTCATTTTCATAAATCGAAATACGTTATAACTTCAGCAACGGCATACATGCCTTATGGTACTATGTACGTGTTTTTCTTCTCTCTCTCTTTCTCTCTCTTTTTCTATCTCTTTCTCTCTTTTTTTTTTCTATCACACACACAAACCACAAACACACACATACACACATGCATACACATCTCTCTCTTTTTCTCATACACATACACACACGCACACACATACATGCTTACACATCTTTCTCTCACACACACATATACAAATGCATACACACAGACACACACACACACACACACACACACACACATGTTGTATGTACTTGCATGCAACAATCCAGACCAGCCTACTTACAATACATTGCATGGTTTTGTGATTGGTCATAATGATGGCCAGCCAGTGGTCATCATGAAAATGTGATTAATGACGATGATGTCATGATAGTTTTGATGATGATGATGACAAGATGATGATGACAAGATGATGATGATAATAATGATGATGATGATAATAATGATGATGATGATAATAATGATGATGATGATAATAATGATGATGATTATTATTATTATTATAAAACTTATATTTCTCGAAGTTATAGTGGTAGTGTAATCTTTATCACCATAATTAATATTGTTATTGATATTAGTTACACTCAGTTACATTTTAATAACTCATTTACATTTTAATTAAGGTGGTCTGCACAAGTTATTTTTCTTTTAGATCTCCTGGTGATTTTCTTATTTTCTTTCTTTCTTATTATTATTGATGTAGATGTTGTTATTATTATTATAATCATCATCATATTTGTTATCATTGTCATGATTTTGTGCTATTCATTTCTTTATAAATCCACTATTAATACTACTACCAACACTAATAAAACTTCAACTACTATTACTAATAATAATAATAATAATGATAATAATAATAATAATCTCGAGAAAAAAGTTGAAAGCTTCCAATGGCATTCATTGAAATGTTTGAAAATTTAAATTGAGATAAAATTCCTATTAAGCAAGAAGTTGTGGTTAGTTGTTGGCCAGCCAGTTAGGTGGAATCATTAAATTTAATTGAACGTTTAGCGGGAAAGTGAATTGTTAAGTTCCAAGAATGGCTACCTACAAAGATGCTTGTTCGTATTGGTTGAGTTGTACAATACAAATTAAATTAGTATTTTTGTTGTATTTTTCATTAAATTCAGTACTTCCTCTATAGAATGAAGTACCCCGCCGAGTACTCCGTTACTTATTTGTTCAGTGTTACTCTTCATAGCAATAATCTTACGTTTTTTTGTCGTTGTGTAAATATGTGTTAGTGTGTGTGTGTGTGTGTGTGTGTGTGTGTGTGTGTGTGTGTGTGTGTGTGTGAGCTCTTTCTTTTCTTCTTTCTCTTTTTCTCTTTTTTTCTCTTTCTTTCTCTTTCTCACTTTCCACCTTTCTCGGTTTCCGGTTTCTCCTCTCACACATACACACGCCCACACACACACGCACACATACACACAAACAACCAATAAAAATCAAATTCATTATGATTTTATAATAATGAAATCTTGCAATCATCTACTATTTCACACTTTCAAGTGGAGGAATCTTGAAAGTTTGTAAGTTGTTGTTGTTAGTACCGTAGTTGTTGCGGATGATGATGATGGTGTTGTTGTTGCTGTGAATGATGGTGTTGTTGTTGTTTTTGTTGTGGTTGTGGATAATGTTGTTGTTGTTGTTGTTAGTACTGTTGTTGTTGCGGATGATGATTGTGTTGTTGTTGTTGTGAATGATGATGCTGTTGTTGTGGATAATGTTGTTGTTGTTGTGGATGATGAAGGTGTTGTTGTTGTGAATGATGATGTTGTTGTTGTAGTTGTTGTTGTGAATGATGATGGTGTTGTTGCTATTGATGTTGATGTCATTATTGCTTTGTTCGTTTTTGTTTTTGTTGTCCAACAAACTTTTCCATTATTTTTTTTTCTGTAATATTTCGTTCTCTTACTCACCTCAGGCAGATATGGGGTTACTTCGACGGTTGATTTAACGCGATGATGATGTGATTGGATGTGATGTTACGCGATGACGATGATGATGTCATATTGTGATATGATGTAATATGATTCAATGCGATAAGATGATGTAATGATGTGATTCAATGTAATGTAATGTGATAGACTGTTGGGGTGATTTGATGTAATAATATGATGAACTGATGTGATTTGATGGGATGTGATGTGACGATGATGATGATGTGATATTAGGATGGTATGATACAACATCATGATCTGATTATATGTTGTGATATGGTGATTTTTAATCATGAGATCATCAGATCCGTGATGATTTGATGCACTGTGTTGGTGATAATGCATTGATGTGATGTGATGATGACCATCTGATTAGTGATAATAATGATGATGACGACGATTATGACGATGGCAAGAATGCTGCTGATGATGTAACTCGATGAAGATGATAACATTATAAAATACGATGATTTGGAGCAATGATGAACCAATAAAAACAAGATGAAGACCACGAAAAACATCAAACAATAATGATGTAATGAAAAAAACTGACGTGATGATGTTGACGTCCTTCTAAAATTAAGACAACAACATCAGCAACGACAACAACAACGTCCACAGAATCTCAACACCAACAACAGCAACAACAACAACAGCAACATCACCCCCGGCAACATCTTATTGAAATCAGCACTCCATCAAATGACGTCACTCTCGTTTCTTGCTTGTTGCGTCATTCACTTACTATCACCATCTCGACTCCTAAATTTATATTTATCTAGCGTCGCTTTTTTTTGTTATCAGCAATATCATCATCATCATAAAATGTTCCTTCTCTTATCATATTTACAATCATTAATGTTGTTTTAATCATCCCCGTCATTATCGTCTTCATCATCTTCATCTCCTTTCTCTTTTCTTTCTCCTTCTTCTTCATCATCTTCTTTTTCATCATCATCATTTCTTCTTCTTCTTCATCATCTTCATTATCATCATAATCACCGCCAACCATACCATCACTATCATCGTCATCATTATCATCATCGTCGTCACGGTCGTCGTCGTCATCAACACCAATCATGCCATCCTTATCACTATCCCTTTCGTCATCATCATCATCACCATCACTACCATCATCATCACTACCATCATCATCATCATCTCTTATCAGAGTCCGCATCAACATTTCCAAACAAAGTTAAATTGATGATTGATGTGGTGATACTTGTTCAATCATTTTTTTTTTAGTCTTTATTATTGCAGCTCTGACATACGCAGAACCACTTACAATGTTACAGATATATATTATCTATATATTTTTTATTATGTTCTAAATATCTTCATCCATTTGAAGCAGCCATCTTCGCCACAAAGGCTGTTTATCCTTTTCACACGACGTACACATGTATTTATGTGCACGCGCAAGCACCGCATCTTATACGCTGAGTATATGATAGCCATTGATATATTTGACACAGCGAGCATTTGAATCACTGAGCCATCTCGCCGGCCAACAACATTTTATCGCCATTACAGTCATTATTATTATTATTATTATTATTATTATTATTATTATTATTCAACCGATTGAAACTGTATGCGCCTGCCTATTGTCGGTTGTTTGCAGATTTGAAAATTGACGGTGTTCACCCTATATCAGATCTGTTCAACACTCTACGACCTGACATCGCCATCCTACTAGGCAACATAGTAGAGATCTTAGAGTTGACGGTCTGTCATGAAACAAATCTTGAATCATCCAGGCAATACAAGATCAAAAAATATTCAGATAATTTGCACAGTAATCTATATGACAACTATAAACACTGCACAATAATTATAAATACTTTTGAAATATCACCAATAGGTTTTTATAATAATTTTAATCTTTCACTTTTTAAAATTTTGTGGCCGGATTCTTTCAACGATGAATTGATAGAGACTGTTATAAAGCTATCGTATGGCATATATTGTGACAGAAACAATTCGTGATATATATTTGAATATACTTCACCGCTATGTACTTTTCTAAAAAATGAGCATTGTGGCAATCGTTGACATTTTATTACATTTTATTACATTATTGTGACATTTCATTATTTTATTTTCATACTTATTTATTGTCTTTGCTTTGAAATAAAAGAGTTCTCATCTTCATCATCATCATCAATCATTTTCATTTGTATTGTCTGGCGCAGTGTAAATAATCTTTCTATCGGCTACCGAAGGCGATTCTGTTAAGTTTTTGTTGCTATACTGTTGCTGTTGATTGTATGTTGTTGATTGTATGTTGATTGTATCTTTATTGTATCTTTATTGTATTTTAATTGTATGTTTATAACGTCACATTTGTACATTTGTTCCTCGCTGCGTCAGTCCAAAAAATTATTCTGAAAATACATCTTTCCAAATGTATACGTTGGCTTTAGGCGGCTCTGACTTATGCAGAGGTGTTTATTGCGCCGTATAATAATAATAACAATAATAATAAGAAAATGAAGAAGAAGAAGAAGAAGAAGAAGAAGAAGAAGAAGAAGAAGAAGGAGGAGGAGAAGGAGGAGGAAAAGAAGAAGAAAAAGAAGAAGAAGAATGAAAAATTATTATAAATACTGCTGCTACTACTACCTCCACCACTACTACTGTTTTTAAATTTATCTCGGCTTAAAATTTTATGTTTCCTTAATATCCAATGCAGTGCAGTCGTGCAGTAAATCATCAGATACACGTGCAAATGTATGCATGGATATGAAATATAATCAATGATACATTGTAAAGCGTTCATGTATGGATATAATGATTGGTTACACATTTCATCTTACAATTCATTACTGGATGAAAATTTGTGCCTAAATAAATAAAATTTTAAGTTACCTTATTTTTCTCATAATGCAATTTCGTTCTTACTTCTAACATTTAATCCAACATCCAGATTAATGAATATTGAATTTTTTCAAATTCGTTCAAGCAGTTCATATTTTTTATACTTTTTCCTAAAAGGTTTTTATTTAATTTCCTGACAAAAAAATATTTTGTTAAGAATTACTCAATTCAAAATTTAAGTTGGAATATTTTTGTCCAGTGTTGGCCATCCGCAAGGGCAGTGAAGGTTGTTTATTTATTTGACCTTCTACTCTTAATGGTCATTGATTTGTCAGAGCAGGGTAATCTATTCTTCCTCTATCTTAACCTCAATTTCTTTTGATTTGTTTGTTGTAAATTTTTTAAAAATTTGTCACGATATTCGCTTTTTAATTTGTTTAACGATCTAACAAATGTTACATAATGGTTGGTTGCTTTGAAATTTAACAAATTAAAAAAATATCTGATAGTTCAATTCTTTATCGCATGAATTAACAAGAGATACGACGCAACACGGGAAGAAGAATGGAAAGAAGAAATGGAATAAAATGAATGTAAGTAATCAGAAGTGTTGAATGGATGATTAAAAACATAAACAGGATCGATAATTAATTACGTGCTAATTAGTTCACACTTTGTAAACAGATCGCCATGCAAACAGTATTTGTTCATTCGTTCGTTCGTTCGTTTGTTTGTTTGTTTACAGTCATCAAAACTAAATTTTAAAAAACTATTCAAAACTAAAAGTTATTTTGTTTACTGAAATGAAAAATATTAATGTGTTTGTGCAGAAAAGTTGAAGGATATTAATGAGTTTTGCAAAAAAAGAAAATTAAACGAAAAAAAGTTTTCAATTTGTTATTGCTTCCTTTTGTGATATGTGGATAAATAAAGCATTCATACACACACACATACACACACATCACTCACAAACCACACACACACACACACATCCACACACACACACACACACACATCCACACACACACACACACACACGTTCATAGTAACGCGCGCATCATCGGCCATTTCAAATGTAATCTCATCCATCAAATTATATTGGCCAACAACTGCCTTGAAACTTAAACATTGAAAAACTCGAAACCTTCCGCTTGGCTTGTTTAACGTTGAAGAAAAAAACAAAATGAAATAGAATAAGTAATTGTTCCTGGCAAGTTACTTTGGTCCATATCGTATGGTGATCCTAATGAGATTATAACTAAAATTGCTTCATTTCAAAAGAAGTTTTTTGTCTGCTGAATGTCTGGTCGCTTTTCCTCAAAAACCATGCACACTCACCAACGTCCACACACACACATGCATAGTAAATCGTGAACTCCTTCTTTTTTAATTTTAACAAAATTTTCAAAACATTTAAGTTTATGTTTGTTTCCCGTCAAAAGTATGTAGGATTAGTTGTGTATTATATCATTTTTCCGACAGCTGTTCCAACATTTAGTAATCGAATACGAACTCGAATTAAAATTATTTGTTTGCAATTGGCACTAATATTTCATTTGTAGATTTGATATCATCTTAAAATTCATACAATTATTTGTTGCCATTTACGCGTTCTACAATTTAGAAATTTAGAAAGTGAGATTTGTAAGTATAGCAACAATTATTCGTTCCCCATATCTGGTTTTAAAATTTATCCAAATTTCGTTACATCAAGATTTCTTTTCTATCATTTTAACTGTTGGTTGCTTTATTTAAACATCTGACATATATCAAAATCTAAACACAGAAGTGTAAGTTGAGATCTGCCTCTGTTACTCATTACTTTATATATTTTATCAGATGAACTTTTTCACTTTTTGTTCACTTTCGTCTTTTTCAAATTTTCTTACTTTATCATTCAAAAAAACTTTGGCGGCTCACAAAACGTACCTACCTAATATCCATTGAGGAGTGACCATGGTGTCTTATACTAAACATGGCGACTTTGATGTTTTTTAGTCTTTATTTACATCTTCCATCTCGGGCGTTTGAATAAATGAGCCTCGGGTCCCCTTACAATATGAAATAAGATATAGATAACACTAAGTCACTGTGTCTTTCCTGTTCTGTAGCGGTATTACCCTAACGTATTCCACCCATTTTGACGTCATTTATCTATTCATTGGAAACACTTGACTTTTGAACAACATTTGAAGCGATAGATAATGTTGACTAACTTAGCGTGCACATCCCTAAAGAACACTTGCTTACGTTAGATATTGGTTGCTAAGGACTTCTCAAATGTCAGATGTTTTGCGGAATAGTTTTAAATTGAAAAATTAACAAAAGTTGCCTACGCTTCAAATTTTGCCATGAATTTTTCTTCAAACTTTTCCGATTCAGATTATATTTTGTGAGAATTTTTTTATCAAGATTTTTAAAAAGATCAACCATATTCAAATTCATATTGTATTGCAAATTGCGTTTTCGATTAAAAAACATTAAATTTGAATATCAAATCCATTTTGATTTTATTTTCCATTTTATATCACAAGTATTAATTACCCTCTTCAATGACAAGAACCGAATGACTACAAATTGTACTGTTTATCTATGAAATGGAATTATAATTGCAGGCGAAAGCAACTGGAGGATGTGCAGTCTAGAATAGACCTGATAGAGCGCACGTTTGGAAACCTCTGCTCATGGTTTGGCAGCTACCACAGAAATCTCGCCAAATGTCGTGACAAAAGTTAGCTGTTTTCTTCATATATAATAATATTCAATGATGCATACTAATCACTAAATGACTAAACACACAATAATATGAGGTACTATAACAACTATGTAACATTGTTGTGACTAAAAGTTTTAACACAAAAGTTTTTTATCATACAAAACAAATATAAATAGCATAGCATAACTATTTTAATAGCAGCTAAACAAATTCGATAAGCATAAAACACTGGCTAAATAACTGGTTAGTTAACAAAAGACTGGCAATGTGTGAAACATTATTATTATTATTAATTTTTATTGATATTATTATTATAAAAAATGAACAGACGACCTGATAGCCAAAGAGTTGAACACATATGCCACTCTTGAAAACCTCAACATGTCAACCAAATCCTCTCTTGTCGAGTTTGCAAAACATTATTCATCTGTGCAAGACCATCTTGACATCAAAGTCATTTGATTTTAATTCAGTTTCTTAATTTAAAAACGTTTTTTAATGTGAATTTTTCTCAATCATTCATTTACTCGTTCATTTATTCATTCATTCAATCAATCAATCATTCCATCTTTAGTTCATCTATTTGTTCATTCCATTATTCATTCATTTATTCATTCCAATATTCATTTATTCATTCATTTGTTCTTTTCATAGTTTGCTGAGGATGTTGAAATTAAATTTTTAAATGAAATAAATTTCTAGATAGACAGATTGAGAACGAACGTCATTCATCCACTATCGACCTATGATCAGTCATGCAAAGCAACTAAAGTTTTTACTTTATTATATTTTAATTTAATTAAACCACTAATTGATTGATTAATCGATTGATTAATTAATTAATTAATTTAATTGTTTAAATTAATGAGAAATCAATAAAGAAAACTTATGGTGCTCTGAAGAAGGAGATGCAATTGAAGAAGCAATTGGATCAGTACCAGAGGCACAACAATCATCATCACGTGGTTCGTCCACATTTACTTCTCTTATTCACTCATTCATTTATTCATTCATTCATTCTTTCATTCGTTCATTCATTCATTAATTTTTTTATTTATTCATTCGTTCATTCATTCATTCATTCTATCATTAATCAATTAATTTATTCATTCATTCAATCACTCATTCGTTCATTTATTCAATCATTCATTCATTTATTTGTTTTATTATTCAATCATTCATTCATTCACTCATTCATTTTTTCAGTAATGAACATACCACATTCACAATTTAAACGTTTATTACTTCAAAAATTTTTGATAAAATTGTCAGAAAAATATATTTTTTAAGTTTGTTTTAGAGATTTCTTTTAATTGTTTGCACTATTTCCAGCATGAGGTAGTTTCATATGGTAGTATAAGGTAGTATAATTAAAATAGTAATTACAAATTACAAGTAAAATGTAATATCAATTAGTTATATCACTCAGTACTTCGTGTTGATAGTATCAATAGGTATCGTTAATATAATACTTAATGGTATCAATAATCGTTATTGAATTTATGATAGCATCAATAAATATCATTGACGATACTTAATAGCCCCAATCAGTATTGTTAATGATACTCAATAGTATCATCAATTAGTATCATTGATGATACTTTATAGTATCAATGTTTTATCGATAATACTTTATAGTGTTAGTATCAATTAGTATCATTGATGATACTTTATAGTATCAATGTTTTATCGATAATACTTTATAGTGTTAGTAAGTACCATTGATGATATTTAATAGTATCAATATGTATCATTGATATTATTAAATATTTTTTTATTTTGCTTTGGTGGGTTGGTGGAATTAGAGAAGTATTAGGATAATTTTATTCATGCTTATTTTATTAAAATGTTATTTCAATAGTTTCGCTGATCCAGTTGCTTGTTTTGTAACTTCTTATTAACCGTGAATAGTTTTTTAATTCATTCATTCATTCATTCAATGAAAACTCGAAAGCTAAAGTTTTCGGCACACAGTCCTCGCACAATCTACCATGGAAAAATAATTTCATATTTAGCTATTTTTTTGAGATTTATAAAGAGCACTGACATAATTAATTTCTGATTGAATTAAATCGACTAACATTATCGTAAGTAGTGTTTCTATTTATTGTTTAGCTATTTACAAAAAATTAACTCAAAATCAATCCGAATAGATGAACGAGTAAATGGTGGAATGAATGAACGCACCAGCAAATGAATGAATGAATGAATGAATGGATGGATGAATGAATGGATGAATGAACGAATGAATGAACAGTTAAAGAACAGCATCAACAATGCAGCAGCCAATCTCTCTAAGCTCAGTCACGAACTGGAGGAACAAATTGAAGTTTTTGAAAGGAATAAGCTGCAGGACATCAAGGTTACCCAACTGATCATTTGTCATTCATTCATTCATTTATTCACTCACCTTTTTTACTTCTTCAGATTAATACTCAATTATATTCGATTCTTGATTTTCTAAATTAATGTTTCCAGAAAATTTTGTTGTCTCTAATTGGAGCGGAGATAGACTTCAACACGAAATCCCTTCAATTTCTGACCTGCTGCTACAACGATCTTGAGTCAATGAATGAGGACGAGGATTTTGATGTTAATAATATTTTGCAACATTCGCCGTTATGTTTACCTTATTTTGAATGGTTTGAATGATTTTTATGAAGAAAAGTACTTTGGAAAAATTTAAATTAAGTATTCTTGAGTAGTAAAGATTCTGAAGAAGTAAAAATATTAATTAAATCTGAAATTTAAGTTCAACGCGATAGCTTGCAAATATTGCTATTAGTATGATAGTAAAAATAGTATTTCTACGGGTGAACTAATTAAATACTATTTAAGTGGATTGATTAAGAACGAAGGAAATACTTGATAATTTCGGTGGTTGGCTGCAGTGTTGCACACACACACACACACACACACACACACACACACACACACACACACACACACACACACACATTCATACACACATACACGCACATGAAAAAGTTTTGCCCAGCAAAGACAAACAATCGCATGCCTCCTCTTCTTGAGACTTTACAAACACTCAATAATAATTAATTGCACTTGTCAAGGTACTGATATCTTTGAATGATTTCTCGATTTTCTTTAACTGCTCTATTTTCTCGTTAATTAATTTTCTTAAATTTAATATTTTAAAATATTGTTTAAATTTATCAGTTGTCTAATTATTACAAACGCACATTATCAAATTCAACATTTGCAAGCTTAAAGGTGTGTAAAATTAAAGCGAAAAAACCTAGGATGCCAATAGAACATTCTTTTCACTTTCAATGAGGCAAACAACGTATTATATTATGTTTCATGTGATGTGTCCTACAACCCACAACCCTTCCTCTGCCAGAACTTCCACAATCGAATGAACCAATCCTTGAAAGAGCTGGGAACGCTGAGAACACTGGAGGAGCAGGACCTTCCAACTCCGACTCCTCGCCAGCAAACCATCAACTCACCGAACAGAATGAAGGTGACTACGGGACACAACGCATTTATGACAACGGCGAACAACAACACATTAACGACCAACAACAGTACCATCAGCTCCATGAGGTCTTCAACAAATGCAAGCAGCACGATGAATTCTCAGAAAGGACTCGGATCAACACTGAAAAGTGTCAATTCTTCAAAACAGGTTTTTACCTTTTTTTAAAGAACTTTCCATTACTTCATCAGAGTGATGGCTGAATGTGTGTTAGTAGATAGCCGGAAGGATGAATATTTCGTTAATATTTTAAACTATTTGTTTAGTTGTTAACAAATAAAAATACTGATAATTATAATTAATAATAATAATCTTCAACCACCGCTTTTTAAGTCACTAATTAGAATTATTATCTTTTCAGTCTATAGTTACAGAGGATGACGACGATGAAGAGGACGACAACGATGAAGACGATGATGAAGACGATGAAGACCTATCAGAATATAAAGGATTCGTTCAAACCATGGATTGAACAAAATCCACTGGAACCTCTTCCTTCAAATGCATTCCTGTGTGGAACAACATCAGCGATGCACACATTTGATAAATTAACTGCATTTTCCATGTAAATATTTTTCAACATGATATGACATTGAAAACTTCATTACAAAAACCAGTTCAAGTTTATAATTGTTGATCTATATATCCAATATTACGAAAGCCGAGTTTTTCTAAAGCAAATTATTCAATTTTTTGTTAAATGAATTATAAAGTTTTCTAAAATGAAAGTTTTAATGTTCTTACCTCAAAGTCTTCAAAAAATCAATTTTTTCATACTATACTAGTATTTTATTAATATAACGGTACAAGTTGGTATTATACTCTAAACATCGATCACCAACAATTAAATAACAGATGCACGAATGTACGTGGCATCTAAAAATTTATCCTAATTGAAAACTTAAAAAAATGAATATAAATGAAGCTGACGCAACAAGTTTCAAATGAAATTAATCACCATGTAGCTAGGAAGATCTTCAACGGAATAATCATTTACAAGTAGCAAAACAATGAAACGTTTGTTGAAAGAAAAAATGTTTAAAGAATTATTTGGAGGAAAAATAAAAAAAAACATTAGGACAGGTTTCGAGCAATTCAGAATTTTGTAATGTTGCATGCGAAGACTCAATAAAAGAAGTTTCTCAGTGCTATCCTAAAATGAAATAACATTCTAAATTTTGAGTAATAATCGCGAACCAAACGACGCCAAAGTAAAACGCCACTACAACTGAAAGAAACAACGACAAAATGAAACATGCCATCATCTACAGAGATCATCGGACCACTTCACTTAGGTCCCAACATGTTCTCTGGCTTGACCCACTGATTAAACTGCTCCTCAGTGAGGAATCCCAATTGCAGAGCTGCCTGCTTCAAGGTCAGTTCATTCTTGTGGGCGTGGTTTGCAATCTTGGCGCACTTGTCGTATCCGATGTGTGGGTTGAGGGCGGTGACGAGCATGAGCGAATCGTTCAGCAAACGAGAAATGCGCTCCTCGTTGGCTTTGATGCCCACCACACAATTCTTCGCGAACGATCGACAACAATCTGCAATCAGACGAATGGACCTCAACACGTTACTGACGATAACCGGTTTAAAGACACTCAGCTCAAAATGACCATTGCTGCCCGCCACAGTGACGGCAACGTGGTTGCCCATCACCTGACACGCCACCATGGTGACTGCCTCACATTGGGTCGGATTCACCTTACCTGCCATGAGGTTGATGATGATGTGTGAAGATGATGATGATGTGTGAGGGTGATGATAATGTGTGAGTGTGATGATGATGTCTGGCAATGCTTATTATAAGCAGTTTTTTTTATATGAAGTTAATCGTACAAACATGTTATAATGATAAACTTATAAAAATTAAAATGTAAAATTTCGGTGATCAAGTTCAAATTTATTTTACTCAATCAAACAAAATATGGTGATGATTTGGAAACCCGAGTAAAAAATAAATTCTGGTGTGCTGGCAAGCCACCATATACAAGTTGTTCAAAGCGTCAAACATTCTTAACAAAAATTTACCTCAATAAATACTACAACATCATTTTTTTAAATTATAACAAATTAACTCAAATTTAAAACAAAAGCAACAAAATACAAGATTCTCATGGAATAAAAATTGTACTTTTTTTCAATAAATATTTCTTTATGTTATTTTTAAACAACGTAATGTGAAGAAAAAATCAAGTTGTTCTAAAAATAACCTGGCATGATACTTGATCCAGGTTCATTTTCAGGCAGTTGCAGTTCTCCGAGACCACACCTTGGACCAGACCCAAGAAACCTGTAGTGTTTGTTGTTTCAATGCTATCTCTTCTAAATAGGTCTCACGAAAATTGAAGAACACAGCATAGTAAAAGCAATAACTATGATCTAATATTTGTAATTAGATCACTGGTTGATCTATCTGACTGTATAAATTTCAATAAAAATTTTGAAAACTTATTTAAAATGACACGATAATATTCAAACACAATAAACATGGATGAAAAAACAGCAACCTGACGATGCTCAACCAAAACAAACGCCAGGAAGAATGATGCAACGTACCTAATGTCGTTAGCAATCTTCATGAGACTGCAGGCAACCACATTTAGCACACCACTCACCTCCACCAGGGTGTCGTGGCAGGCCAGGGACTCAAACTTGTTGGGGGCCGTCACAAAAGGGATGCCTGATTAGTGGGATTGTAAATATTTGATGAGTTACAATGAAAGAAAGTTATTTGTAAATTCAACAACAAACATTTTTCATTTTAGGATAAACTTCAATGTAAATTCATGCATTTATTGCCCTAACAATCAATTGAATTCATTAAAATTATTTTAAAAACCATAATATAAAATAAAATTCAATATAAACAGTTCAAAGACGTATTATACTGTTTTCAAAATGTAAAATAACTCAGCTAATAAGCTTGTTTAATTGCTTCCACATTCACTCATCGATCCTCAACCTTCCTCCCATCCAGCTAACTCACCTGTAAGCTGAGCAATAGCCTCACTGACTCCTTCAGCGAATCCAATCCTCGTGTTCAGTCCAGTGCCCACAGCTGTTCCACCTATCAATCATGCACCAACATCGTCACTTCACAACTTTTAATGTTTATTAAGACAGCAACCAATCCACTGAAACCAATAATTCAGAAACGCCACTTGATAGCCAGTCAAAACTAATCAACTTGATCTCTAAATAGCCATAATAAGAACGAATCCTCCCACTCCCAGCCACCTCACAGACGACAAACAATTTTACTGGACTGACCGGCAGCAAGTTGGTACAATCTAGGAAGGAATGTTTTTATGCGATCCAGATCATTGGCGAGCTGTTGGACGTATCCACTGAACTCCTGGCCAAGTGTCAGAGGGGTGGCATCCTGATGGAAGGAGTGAATGAATATATTATAGATGAATGAAAAAATAATGGATACATAGATAAATGATTAAATTATGAGCCTCTGAAACATTACTCCATAAGACATGATGTTTGTGATGTATGCAAATGAAACAGGCAATCAAACAAACATCAGCACAAAGTAGCAGCATTCATTCACTTAAAAAAAACATGAACCTGTGTGTGGGTCCGGCCAATCTTAATGATATCCTTGAACTGGCATGCCTTCTGCTTAAGGGCATCATGCAGTTGCTGTATACCTGGCTCCAGTTGAGTTTTAATTGCTATGGCAACAGCAATGTGCATGGCTGATGGATATGTGTCGTTTGAACTCTGGAGTTTTAAACAAAATTTATTAATTTAAATTGATTCAATATATGATGAAAATGTCTGAAAGTATTTTCAAGATGGTTGTAACATAATCCCATTGCAACCTGACTCATATTGACATGGTCATTTGGATGCACTGGACATTTAGATCCTAACTTTCCACCAAGCATTTCAACGGCTCTGTTGGCAATGACTTCATTAACATTCATGTTCGTCTGAGTTCCGGAGCCAGTCTGCCAGATAACGAGTGGGAAGTGATCATCCAACTTTCCTTCAATCACCTGTTTAATAAATTCAAGTTTTATTATAAATAATTTTCTTATTTTGGAGAAACTTTTTCAAAAAAATTACTTTTAAAAATTTTATTTTTAGCAGATAACATAAATATTCAGATGATCAGAGCACTAGTACATAAATGGATCAAAAATAACTAATTTAACATTCAATAAAAATTGTAAAATCCAACATGTTAATGTGAATGGATTTTACAGCAAAATCAAAAAAGAAGGATAGAGAATTTTTATAGAAATAAATGAACCACCTCATCAGCTGCCTTAACAATGGTATTGGATATTTTTTCATCTAAGCCATACTTTTTATTGACAATTGCAGCTGCCTTCTTCAATATAGCCATGCCCTTGATAACCTCAATCTAGAAATTTATTTATACAATTAACATACAATATTATTACAAATGAATAAAAATATTTGAAAATTTTTAAAACGTTCAGTAAAAGCACCTGAAGTAGAAAATTCCATTTAATTTAATTAACACTTAAATTAAAAGTTTGGTAACCAGGTAACCTAATTAATTAATTTAAGTCTAATTTGATGATTGAGTTGCAAATGCAAATGTTGGAAAAATAAATTAAAATAAGCAGAAACCGGCATTGTTTCGTGGGGACCACCAATGTCAAAATTTTGCAGAGACCTGGCAGTATTGGATCCATAATATTTATTTGACGGAACCTTTATCTCCCCAATGCAATCGGATTCAGTGCGATATTCACCCTGAAGATGAAGTAGGAAAAAAAAAGAAATTAGAGAAATTTATCATTCATTTTTAATTTTTTAATTATTATTTGTTATTCTTAGTATTAATATTAAAAATTAATTATTCACACATAAAATTACAATTTACGTAGTTGTCCTTGAAAGAAAACGTTTAACAAAAATTATACCAAGTATTTAAACACCAACCGCCATAACAAATAATTTGCAATTTAGCAGAAATTCAGCAGCAATCTGGTCACAAACGAAGAGTGGGACACCGGTTAGTAACGGATCTATTAAGCGGGTGACCTTCAAATATCCGAACAGCTGATTGCATTTAAAAATTGATTGACATCTCATCTGTTGTGTGTGTTAAACAATGTTTTTCGTGTTGTTATTATAAATGTTGCGCACATTCTAGAATTGAAATACAGGTTAATCATTTTAATTAGTTTTATAATTTAATAATTATGTACGTATGTATAGTATATGCTTTAATCAATATTTCTCTTTTTTACTTTATTTCTTGACTGCTATTCTGGCTTGTAAATTTACAGATGACACATTTACACTGAGTAAGTGCAGTGCCTTTTCGACGTTCAAAAAGCCATTCAAGGTTGACAGTATTTCAACTTTAATGTTTCAAGTGTTTATGCTTGCAACCTGACGTTCTCCTATGTAGGAACCCGTGGAAATTGTTATATGGGTAAGGAGAACAAAGCAAAGAGTAATAATTCTAAATTTTATTAAAAACCAGTTTTTAAATATCTAAAATGACGCGACTTAAGGGTAAAACAACCTCAACAACTACAATCTCTAATCAGAAAACTAATTCATCTCAACATAACTCACCTGCATCATGTCCTACCGCCCTGACTAATTGTAAAAATTAAATTAAACATATTGGCAGATTAAAAATAGATTGATGGGCAGATGAACTGATGGTTGAAATGGATGCTTAGAGATAAAATGAATGAAACTTGGTAATTTATTGTATGAATTTATAATAAAACACATAGGGCATTCATTTGATGTTTTCTGCTATGATTGAAATAGATCAACGGGCAAACAACGATGCTATCAATATATAATAGTAATGTGTATACTGTAACGCGTGTTTGCAATTGGCGTTTAAATGTTTGATGCCAGTTCAATAACAAGCGTTTCATACTATACAAACAATTCAAAAATAATGCATCCTCGCCCTATAATTATTTTAATTTTGACACTATGTAGCAATATTTACTTTCTGCTATTCAAACTTGGTGATCAAACGACGTGTTTTGTTTCATAAACTGCATGCTGGCGTGTAGGCATCACACTAAATTAACTGCAAGTGAATAGAACTGCGTCTAACGGCGTTACATACGCTAATAATTTTTCTAAAAATTTAAATAAATGTCAAATTAGAATGTTCTAATAACATTGGCTGATGTAATTTTTTAATTGCAATAATTGGTATAATGAATTATAACTTCGAAATGAGAACATTAGTATTAATAAAAAACGTAAAGTTCAAAAAGTTTAAAAAATCGGATGCACTGGCATATTTTTCATCGATTGAAGACCAGGAAGTTTTTGTCGACAAGAATCTTCTTGCTAATAAAGACATTCAGACTGCTGGTTGTGAAGAAAAGAAAATCGGATGTGCAAAGGAAAATAAGTCAGTCAATTTTAAACTCAAAGTAAATTTGGCCGCCTCTTCAATTGAAGACGAGAATGACGACGATGACGGAGACGACGACGTAGACGACAACAATTTTGATGATATTTGCAACGAATCCAGTGCATATCCATGGAACAAGCTATCTGAAAACGGTTGTGAAGAAATGGAAGAAAATTCTAGATGGGATCACGTATCTTATCCATATTCAGGTAAATTTAATTGGAATTTAATGAATGACAAACTTGTTGAAAATTATCCTTACGAAGAAATCGATGTCATGGACGAGTTTAGGCCAAAAAAGCAGTACAAAAAACGCAACTGTTCGCTACCGTACACTGCCATCAACACTACTTTTGACGGCGTGAAAATTTTGAAAAAAGGAACTGTCATCTTGTTGATCAGTCGCCTAACACACAATTTTGACAGTTCAGTTGCTGTTATCCTAGCAAACGACAAAGACGGGGACGCTCTCATATTATCAGAAAATGCAACCAACGTTTTTGATGATTTTTCACAGGAGCCATGGTTTTATCCCATTCCCATATCACCATACCAAGCGACGTTATTTTTGAAAGACGTTGACTACAGAGGTTGTTTTTTAGTTTACAAAACTGGGGTGGACGCGATCGATTCGAAGGGATGCAAAATTGTGTGCTACTTGTCAGTCGTGCTATCGAAAGGTGAAGTGTTTCACTACGAAATCAAAGAACTGCCAACTGGTTGTTACGTCATTGAAGATGATGGAAAAATCTTCCTCGCTATTAAACAAATGATAAGTCATTATCAGAATGATAAAAGAAATTTGATCACCAGGTTGAGGAGACCGTTGAAAAGTGACTCCAACATTTTTCGTAGTTTTGATTCTAAAGACGAAATCAATCGAAAATTCATCATCTTAGCAGACAAACTAAAAAGCAACAACGTTTTGCAAGAAAAATATTATGGAGTCGTGGAAAATGATGTTAACCAGATTACCAAAGCAGAAATCAAGGTTTTAGTCGCAAAACACACACTACCAATTTTAGAAAATTTTGTCTATGAAGCGAGTTTATTGAAATCTATAAAGTACGAAAACATCACCGGTTTCATTGGTGTTAGTTTTTCGCAAGAACCTTTTTATATCTTAACTGAATATACGCATTACGGAAAGTTAAGAACCTGCCTGCTGAACAAAACTTTACCAAACCCGCAGATCGTATCAATTAAAACTATTTGCCTTCAGATAATAAATGCGGCAATTTACTTAGAACGGAGAAATTTTATAATTCACAGGAATATATCGACTTCTTCTCTTTACGTCACGGACAGTTTCGTAATTAAACTTGGTGATTTCGACAAGGCCCGCCTGACTAGGCAGGACACATTCACTGCAGAAGATGACGAACAGCTGGATGTAACATATGCCTCGCCAGAAGTGATGGAAAGGCTCAAGTACAGCACCAAATCCGACATTTGGTCGCTGGGATTGACACTTTGGGAAGTTTTTAGCGGTGGAGCTCTACCCCATCAAGAAAAATGTAACCAGGAAATAATCGCTTTTACAATGACCAGCCTCAAGTTGGACAGACCGAGCACATGCGACGAGTTGACTTACGAAATAATAAACAAATGTTGGGAGTTCGAGGCTGGCAAAAGAACCACGCTGGGAGTTTTAATGCGATATTTCAATAATTATTATGGAAATAACAATTTATCCAAGCGAGAACGTTCTTATTCAGGTCAAAATTACGGAAAAGTTAAACATGACATGCATAACTCGAAAAACTCAATGACAAACAATTACAATCCGTGGAGTACATTGAAACACAATGTTCAAATCACGCTGAGAAACACACTGGATAGACGTTTCACAATCGGTAGCATGCCAAATTTCTTAACCCCATCAAGTATCAGAAGGTCAATCAGGAGTGGTACAGCTGTAGAAAATAAAAAATTTCGACAAGTAGCAGTTTACTCGAGAGACTCCTTGATGAAGGGATGCAGTCTGAAGGGGCAGTCAGTATCAGTTCAGAACATTCACTTCGACCACTTTAACAGACCGAACATTCCGGAACGTTTCGTTGTCGACTCCTCATCCTAACCAACATTGAATCACGCCAACGCAAGAGGCAATATCGATTTGTTGTTTTTATTTGGTTAAATTAATCTATGCACGAATTTATGACTTTATATTTATTTTATTATAAAATTGATTAAAAATTTTAGAAACAAAAAAACAAGCAAAATTAAAAATGGAATCATGTTTAACGAGAATGTGAAAAGTTATAAACTTAAAAATAATACAAGTAGCCCTAAATATCCATACAATTCATAAGATTAAAACAATTTAAATTGAAATCTGGAATAAACTCAGTAAATATTCAAGACAAACAACTGTAAAAATTCAAACAAAAAAAATAAATTGAAACAAAAAACAAAATTAAAAAAAGTCTTATTTAATTTTTTCCGCTCTCTTAATTCTCTTGGTAACCCTGCCACAGAATAAACCAGTGAAAAATAAAATGAGGCTGAATGAGAAGATAACAAAAAGGAAATAATTTCTTGAGTTAGAAAGTTGAATATGTTCTGCCATCTCCATGAAATTTTCGGGAGGAGCCAGCTATTGCGAAATAAAAAAAAATTCAATTCAGTTTTGTTCACAAAAATTATTGAACTTTTACAAAATTTTAAAATAAATCCGAAAAGCAAATATTTCAAGACAGATGAATGATGGAAATAAATGGAACAAACCCTCATGGCAAGTCCCCAGAGCTCCGTGCGATCTTTCAGGGCTTTCATGCACCCACTACTCATGACCACTTTGTTGTTGTAGGCATCGACCAGACATGACATAACTGCGCAATAAACATTCAGTCACAAAAAAGCTATTGGCACAATAATACTACAAATATTAATTCAAGTACTACACGCATTTTCGATCACAAGAGAGGGAAAAAAATGTCTAAAATCCTCAAACTCGTGCTACTATTTTTCACTAGAGTAAAGTAAAATTAATTAAAAACATAATTAAATTAACAATAAATTAAAATTCAACTATGAACCATTTCTACTTAACCTCGTCCATTCCCTTGTGCAATTGGACAGATGGACTTGGCATCATCAAAACAAGTTCTGTAGAGCAGAGGATCAACCTGGAAGTCAACCAAGCTCTCGTTCAACTTACGAAATATTTCCTGCATCAAGAAGTTAATGTGGTAAAAAAAGGTAAATCCGACAAACAATAATGACAACAGTCAATAAACACAACACTCAAAAATGAGAGATACAATGACTAGATGGTAAAACAAACATTAAGGCATGGAGAATTAGCGTCACGTAGCTCCTTGGAAGTAAGCAATTTTTCTTTCAAGCAGTCGACCACATCAGCGGTGTCCTTGTGACGTGCAATGGACTGTCTTAACGACTCCTTTGAACAGTGGTCTCTTATCTGCAACATCACTTGGATGCTCAGTAAACTCAATAACAATTTTTGCATTCTAAAACAATTATATTTAAAAAACATGGTTGTCTGACAATCCAATGAAGCTTTATGAGAAACACATAAACAAATGTTCATCTTTATGTACCAGTTTTAAAGAAATATTTCATCAGGTGTCATCCATGCAATCTGTTGACTTTTCTTTCCATTAAAATCAATACCAGATATAATAAACGTCTTGTTTACTCTAAATCCCACCAAATTTAACTCAATCAAATTAGACACTTTAATAAAAATATCAACTTGAAAAACTCATCAAACTAAAAATAATATAAAAATTATTACAAAGTGAATAAGTTCGTTAAAAAAAAAGGAGACATTAGCAATTAAACAAGAGAATATGAAGGAAACGGACTAGATCCCTGCAGCTGGCCACGAGTGCGACGTCCTGCAGGTAATCAACAGCCGCATCCCTGATGGCCTCGTGGATTAGGTTCTGGCACGATTGCGTCATCAATCTCTGTTGTCCACGTGGGAGGTCAATGAAAATGATTTTTACAAATCATATAAACAAGTCCTTTCATGTTTTTTCATGATAAAAGAACACCTTTATTAATTACGGCAGCCATATGAAAAAGGATTATTGCATTTTGAAACGAGTTAAGTTAATTTCCATTGGTTGTTTGATTTATTATTTTATGAAGTTTAAGATTGTAAAAATTAAAAGTGTGGAAACAATTTGCTAACCCCGTTTGTAGAATGAGCATAGACACCTTTGAGACAAGCAACAACAATCCCGTCAGCGGATGTGTCCGTACTGCTCAACTTCTCCAGTTGCTTCTCGCAATACTTGGGGATGTCTTCCTTGCAGGCCGACTTCAATGTGGGGTTCAGTCTTATGTCTGTAGTGGTGTTGTTGTGGTTGAAGCTGTTATGGTTCAAGTTGTTGTAGTTGAAGTTGTTATGGTTGAAGTTGTTGTGGTTGAAGCTGTTGTGGTTGAAATTGTTGTGGATGCTGTTGAAGATGCATATACATTAGTTTGTCTGTTTGAATGTCCGTCTGTTTGTTTGATTGTCTGTCCAGTTGTCATTGTTTGGAGCAACGAATTCAGAAAAATGTAATTCGAGATATGTGATGGTGATTGATTAAAAATCATCATCCAACAACAGCAGGCACCTGACGCTCTCAACCTGAGCCTGTCATTAACTACGTCTCGGCACTGCATGTCGAATCTATCCTCTTCCTTGTTCTTCTTCAAGCAGTCAAGTATCAACTGTGGCCTCTCTGTGTATTCAGAGCAGTATCTCTGTAAATTAACAATTAACATTAATTAATTAATTCATTCATTCATTCATTCGGTCATTCACTAACCCACGCACTCATTCATTCATTCATGATGATGATGATGATGATAATAAATAACCAGCGAACCAACCATGATCATATGCTTGCATTTGTTCATGATGACGTAGTCAGTCTGTGGATTGTTAGCCTCAACCATCTGCCAATCAATCAATCAATCAATCAATCAATCAATCAATCAATCAATCAATCAATCAATCAATCAATCAATCAATCAATCAATCAATCAATCAATCAATCAATCAATCAATCAATCAATCAATCAATCAATCAATCAATCAATCAATCAATCAATCAATCAATCAATCAATCAATCAATCAATCAATCAATCAATCAATCAATCAATCAATCAATCATAAAATCAACCTTCTCTCATTATTATCATACTCAAAATCATCATTACCACCAGCATCGCCATCATCATCGTTATCGCCACCATCATCAGTATCAACACCCTCCATAAAAGTTGAATGACGACCGTTTCATTTAGACGAGATATAGTAAATCTCAGTATGATTGTGTCAGGTACATACATAGAGCGCAGACATCATCAGACTGCGGTGTTAAAACGTGCGACAATATTTCGTACGCTACGTCCGTTAACTTGAAAAATAAACTGCGGAGTGTAACTGAAAGAAGAAATCGTTACTGAAAACGAACGATGCGACGAAAAGTTAATAAACACATAGAGATATAAACTATCAAACAGTCAGAGAAAACAAAAATATACAAACAGATAGGGATACAAACAAACAAACAAACAAAAAACAAACGATCAAACAGCAGACAGATAAAATCGTAAATGAAAAAAAAGTGAACCTCTCTTTTGAAGACCAGTGCAACGCATTTGGCACTCAATAGTTTCTGGTGACCTTTCAAGCATTCCAATATCTTCATGTCGTAAATAATAATGTAATAATATTTTCCAATCAAATAATTTTCACTTGAATGTGAAATAAATATGAAAGATTGCAAAAAATTAATTCAAGTTAGTAAGAAATGGCGCCTAAAAAATATCCACTAAATATTATTGAATTTCATATCCTCAAGGTTGTCCATCTAACATCTTATTTTATATCCACCAGGCTCTGACATTCGTTCAATGAGACAGATAGACCACAGAGCCTGGAAGGTAGAAGGTAAGATTTTAAAACATCGTGGATGCCATGGCTGGCTCGCTCTTGTAGAATTTGCGAAATGATTGGCAACATGAGGAGAGATAGGCTGGATGGAACGAAACACACAAAGGCAGTAAAACGGTTTGTTACTGATAGAATTAACTTTGAAAACAATTAAACAACAACTGAATGGCTTAATTCATAAATAAAAAGCCCTACACTAAAGAACGATCAATTTTATAACCAACAACAAGCCAAGCAACGACAAATAGTTTGGGTTCTTCAGCATCAAAGTACAACATCACAAAACAACAAAACAGCATAGATACATGCGGCAGAACAATGAAACAACATTAAAACATTCAGCAGAACGACAAAACAACGGTAAAACATTCAACAGCAAAACAGCAGAGCATCAGTAGCAACAACACAACGACAGCAAACAACAGCAACAACAACGACGATAAAAGACTGCAACATGAAAGAGCATTACTAACAGCTCCTTGTCCTGCTTTAACATTGGAACAGTGCTGTTCAATATCTTCCCTGCATTCACTCGCCAACGCTGGATCCAATTTTATGTTCTCACTCTGCGTTCAGCGTGCAAACAATGCAAACAAATATTAATACATTAAACAAATACAAAAAGTTATTAAACAGCATCTACCAGCAAGAGCCCAACACACACACACACACACACACACACACACACACACACACACACACACACACACACACACACACACACACACACACACACACACACACACACACTTAACTTCAGCAAGTATGTTGTTACCAATAACAAATAAAAGAACACTGACATTGAAAAAGACAACGAATATAAGAAATGGCGGATTACAATTTGAAGTTGTTCAAACTGCAGACGTCTAATGCATTTCCTGTGCAACCTCAGTGGCTGATCCATCAATGTGTCGTTCAGGTTGACCTCACTCAAACACCTCACTATGTCTGATCTGCCAGGTTTTTTTTTGTTTAGATAATTAATTCAAGTGCATATATTATATTTAATGTCAATATTATTATTGCTATTAATTTTCATTATTAACATTCAATAAATCATGTCATCATAAATAAGTCACCAATCAATCAACTACTAATCATACTCCTAACTGATTGATTGATTGATTGATTAATCAATTAGTCAATCAATCAGTCAACTAACCAACCAACCTCTACAATTAATCACAAACAAACAGACATACAGACACACAAACAGGCAAACAAATAGAACTAGCAGTAGAACTAACAATGCATGGAATCTGCCGCAGAAGACTCTGACGTCCCTGAAGCACGATTTGTTGAACTTTGGTGATAAACGTACATCTCTCAATGTTATCTGAAACAAACAAGTTCATTAATCCCCTTTAATGATGGAGAATAAAATTTATTACGTAATTTGTATACAAATGAGGAAATAAATAAAAAATTATGTATGCAGTCAGCATAGAGCCGAGAGTAGTGCAAAAACTAAGACAAGGGAAGGGCAAAAGTGCCAGCAACAACGACTAACAATCTGATGGTGCTCCACACCAGCCTTGCACTTCTTGGGCATGTTGTCATCGTTCTTGTGTTGGATGAGGCACTTCATGATATCCTCGTCACTCACGTCACCCACTTCGTCATCAACCTCACCCCCACCATCTCCTCCTACTACCTCATTGGACTTTTTCAAAGAGTTCCTTTTTTGCGTTCCTTCAATTTCAGGCTGCAATCATTTTTTTTTAATTATAATATTTTTATAACTGAATAGAAAAATTTAGTTACGTCAATCATTTTCAAACAGTTTCAATAACCAAATCATATCCGTTGAAACACAACTCAAACATGCAAGTATCATAATACAACCGCCTTGTCAATTCAATGTCAGAGAATTGTGGCATTTGAATGTTGGAACATTACATGTAAATAAATCTGTATCGAAAAATTGAAATTGAAAATCATTCAGGATGGGTTAAGTTACTACCAAAAGTGGATTTTGTTATGACAGAAACGATTCTCTTGTCCCATTTTGATAAATAAATGCACCACTTTCATCCTCAAAATAACAGTTTCAACAACATTTCATCAAACTTTCATTAAAATTTGTCAAATAAAAACCTCGAACTTCGATAAAATGCTTTCAACCGTCCATTCATCCATCCTTCCATACATCCTTTCATCCTTCGATCCATCCATCCATCCATCCATCCATCCATCCATCCATCCAACATTCAGGTACCTTGCATACACTGTGCCACATCGGTTCGCATGCCTCGATGACCAGACGACTCATCAGTGGCATCTCTTCCTCCTCGGCCACCATTTTCGAAACCACCGCCTGACACCGTGGCTCCAACTTGTCGTAATTATCCTCCAGACAATCCATTTCCTGTTGTCAATTACGCGACGGTGTTAAGATGTGATCGATAGTGCAGATGAGTATTGACTGTAATGCAGGGGTGGGCAAACTTTTAACTGTGAGGGCCGCATTGAGAACTATTTGACCTTTAAAGGGCCGCATTGGAAACTATTTGACCTTTGAAGGGCCGCATATGTATTTAAATACCAAATTTTTTCGACTCGTTGACTGGGAGAGACAATTTTTTAACATGTTTTTTTGTAGGTGGTGGGGTGGGGCCGATTGGCAAATGAATTAGGCTCACGAGTTTTGTAATTTTGGGTAAGCTACGGCTTAATTGTAATGAATAGGTAAGTTGAGGCTTAGACATTATTAGCTAAGGCAAGTGAATAGTTAGATAGGATTATTTATATAACTAATTTGAGACGGGTGCACTTTTTTTTATCTACTTCTTCATAAACGGCTGCCAGGATGTGGCGAGAGAGCTTTCGCACTAAATGCGAGGTCCGCTTTTTCAGTTTTTAAATTTTTTTATTTAGAAAGTTCTATAATAATTCAAGCGTACACACATACACAAAGATGATGTGATGTGATCATGAGATGAAAAAGTGAAATCGTGATGAAATGTTTATGGTACAAAAAATTTAATTTGTTTAACGAAATTAAAAATTTTGAAATTTCAAAAACTGACAAACAATGGCAGCAGGTGATCATGATGTAAATAATATATAAGAGAGTAAATAATAACAATAATAATAATATGTCTGCAGAGCAGCACGAATTAGATTATCATTTACAAAAAGTAATAGTACAATCAAAAACAATAATTAATGGCATAAACATACAGGCAGACACACATACAAAAACAAACAAACAAACATAAAAACTTATTAACTAACTGTACGAAACAAAACATAAAATAATAAGCAATAAAGTAAGTAAAAAAGAAAAAATAAAATCTGTCGATACAGTATTGAAAACAAATATTAATAAATAGAGGGAAATGATTGATTGAAAAACTCAAAGAGAAAGAAAGAAACAGCTGGAGCCATGCTGGAGTCTGAGATGAGTGGCTGATGATACGATGATGCAAGTAGTGCTGAAATAATAACAATATTGATACCGATATTTATATATATCTATCTATCTATTTATAACGGTGACTATTACGACGACGACGATGAACAAGGGGATAACACAATAATATTATGATGATGATTTGACGATGACAATATGATGAAGACGATGAATATGATTATAATGATAGTATGCAACGGAGACCAAGGCAAGATGATGAAAATGATATCAATGTAATCTGATGGTGGTGACGAAAACGATGTGATATGATGATGATTTCTTAGAAGACAGATGATCCTCTTTTTTTACAACATATCGACGTGTTGATGATAACGAAAAAATTATGATAACGATAAGACAACGACAACTTCATATAACAGCTCAACCATCCGCTATAGTATTCAACAGAAGGTCAATAAAGAAAAACATCCTTCTAAACAAACATGCACGTATTATGTGAATGCATGCATGCATGTGAATGTGATATATTTTTGCATTTCATATTGCTTTTTTAGTCATCTTCTTTTTTTCACAAAAAGTTGACTTGAGTAATTTAACCATTTTTAAATGAAATAATAAATTAATTGTCAGCCATAAAAAAAATCCTAAATTAATTACAAATCCAAACAATTGAAGAAACATCTTTCCATCCATCTTTCCACCACAAAAACACACAGAACACGCACAGCACCAGACAGAAAGTGTACAACACCAGGCAGAACACACACACACAACACCAGAGAGAATGCATACAACATCGCAGAGAACACACAGAAGCAACACAACAAAAAAACGCAAGCAACTAGACAAACCTCATCTCGTTTGGAGACAACGGCACAGAACTGTATGAGATCTGACATGCAGGCATCTTGAACGTCAACAGGTAGGTCAACACTCAGTGCTCTGTCAGTCATTAACTGATATAATTCGGACTTGCAATCCTCTGTTAGCTGATTGTCAAGCAGCATTATGAATCTTTATAAACCCTTACAAACTTTTATGGAGACCCAGTGAATAACTTGAATAACATACAACATTCAGATAACAGTTTTGTGTCTATAACAATCAATCAATCAATCAATCTATAACACTTGTGTAATTGTGTCTATAACACTTTGTGTAATATTCAACCTTGCCATACAAAACGTATGATGGCAATGAAACATGATGAAACTCATGTAGTGATGTCAACATTATAACAATATGAGGACAACATACATGTATAACAGCATTACCAGAAAGAGAGGGAGAGGGAAAGAGAGAGAGGGAGAGAGAGAGAAAGAGAGAGAGAGTAAGAGGGAGACATGGAGCAACCAACAGACCTTATCATATTTGTTCCTGTAGAGACATGATAGCTGCTCGGATTGGTGGTTGAACTGCAGATGAATGTCGTTGGAGCACAATGATGATATATCCGACGCACAAGTCTCCATGAATCTAATTGATGTACTGTGTGTGTGTGTGTGTGTGCAAGGTATATGTATGTACTACACTGTACTGTACAATATTGCGTGCAATGTGCAATACAAAAGTTCACGTGTATTTGTGTACGTACATACGCCATGTTTGTTGTTGGTACTTCTGAGAAATACTCAAGAGAAAATCGTAATCATATATGTGTGTGTACGTGGATGTGTGAGTGTGTGCGTGTGTGTATACTTACAAAAGAACTAGCAAACAAAAAAGTGAAAGCATTTTGATAAATGTTGAGACTAGAAGATTTAGCTAAATCCACGCTGAATTCCATAACTTTTGATGTTCTTCTAAAAGTCTGACGAAAGAACAGAACGGGACGGGGAGACGACGCATCACTCACCCAAAATCTTTGGAGAGGAAATACTGAATCTCCATCAACCGATCCATGCAGGCTTTGTCCAACATGCGAGGTTTGTTCAAGTGACCCATCAAACAGCTGATCATTCTGGTTGGCGTCGAACTCACAGTTACATTTTTTTATTTTTCAAATCCTTATATCTTAAATGACTTTTATTTATTTTCAAATCAATCATTAATGAAATTTATTTAACCAATTTTTTCATAGTAAAATAAAAATTGAAATGTTCCATACAATCTGCCAACCTGCCCTTGCCAGGTTCCACCAGCTGGCAGGCCCTGGAAATGCTCATGGCGCAATCCTGCTTGAGAGCTGGGTCAACGTCGAAGTTGTCGCGAACGTTCACCTCCTTCAGCAGCCTCTCCACCTAATTGTGGCGACGGTGGTCATGCTGTGTCAGTCAGTACCATTCATTTACAAACATTTCTAGAAATGAACCCCATTATAACGATGAAGGACAAACAAAGTTTAAAATAAAAAACAGTTAGTGATGATCCACATCTACTGAAAGTAGTAAAGGTTGACCTGCATATTTAAATTATGTTGTTGTTTGCCTAATGCAGTCAGTTATATGGCTAACAAATGAAATTTTAATGACAAATTATAAAAAAAGTTTAAAAATTGAACTTTATATGCGTTTATTTAGTTTTGCCTAAGGTGAAGCCGTTGTAGCATATTAACACCATGCATGCATTTAAACACAGGATATAATATAACATTATATTTACTCTTCATTTGTTTAACTTTAAAAGTTGTTAAAAAAAAACTACTGACCGACATAATACAAGGAGAGGAAACTGTTGGCAACGTATCAGGATTATTATTATTATTATCAACCCTATCATTTGCATCCTCGTAAACATCCGAGTCAGCATTATCTGGTTTGGGAATCTTCTTCAAGTGTTTCTTCCTGTAGAGTGACCTCACCATGTCCATGATGCAGTGGATGACGTGTTTCTTAGCGTCTAGGTCCCTCTTCTCACAAGTCTGTATCTCGTTCACGCACGATGTGACTACTTCGGGATTGATCTTGTGGTCCTCCAGCAATGAATGTCTTATGGACTTCACCTCTGATAGGCAATCATCCTCTACCAAGCGACCTTACGTTCAGTTGAAAATTTAATTTTGCTCACAAATCAAATCAAGTTTCTGTTTACAAGTGAATGTATGAAATTTTTTCTGAATGTGTTATTAATGTTACTATTAGCCTATAGTTAGCCACCTGTTGTTACTAATAATATTAACGCATATTAAACACAACTTAATTTAAGTAATGAGGTCAGATAATGAATTGGCATAAATGTTAAAATCATAAAAATAAAATATTATCAAGAAACTTCAAAAATAGTGATACACTTCAAAACAATTAATAATTTATAACAGACCCTGGCCAACTGTGTTCTATTCAATGACAACAGGCAGTATACAAACCTTTAACTTTGACCTTTTCAAGGCAGAGAATGATGCTTGAGATGCCAGCGTACATATGTCCGGAAATGTTCTTTGCACCGTCAGAACATTTGTACTGGTCGATGGCTGCCTTGCAAACAGTTGCAAATTTGAAGTTCACTTGAAAGTCATCTTGCTGCAATTTCTGTCTCTGCCTCAACTTCTTTCGGCACTGAACCGAAAATAGAAAATAAATTTCAACAAATTGAAAACAAATTTACAAAAAACTAAAATTAAATTCAAATATAACATCTAATGAGACAAAATGTATGAATGACTTCTCATTTATTCTTTAGATATGTTCTTCTTTAGTTATGAGATAGTTATGATCACAAATTGGCAAGGAAGCATCAAATAGTTTTGGGGTTTAATTCAACCCAATTTATGAAAGAAATTGAATAAAATACAGCACTCTTTTAAAAACCTAGCGAAACAAACCTTTTCTGACATATCCATGTTCATCTTGTTGGCATAGAGGCAGTTGTAGACCTCTCCTGAGCCAGGCGACACCTCCTTACAAAAGACCTCCCTATCTTCCCTACATGCGATGAAGAGAGATCGATCATTCTTCCAATCCGCCGACTGCAATTCTGCTATCTTGTAAATTTCATGTCGACAACTCGGACTGAGCTGGTTGTGGTTTTCAGACAAGCAGTCAATAGTAGCTCCCTGGTCCTGTAAATATTTATATATTCCAAATATCTATTGCAATACAAGATCTAATAGATGATCATTTATATAATTCTCCTTGCTAAATGAAAAAATAAACTAGTTCATGAAAAAACATCCAGAGAAAAAATTTAAACCAGAAAAAATGAAAAGGTTATAAACTTTGAGATTATGAATCCTGCCATCAGTCCTGCCACACTTGAGTTTGTTGACGTCATCCTGGCACACGTTAACAAGTTTGTAGATGAGTCGATAGTCACTGAAGATAAGAGGCTCCACCATGGCCAGGTACTTCTTACAATCCACACTCTTCACATTATTTATGAACTCAATAAGACAGGAAGTCACTGAGCCTTGCCTTGATTCTTCCTCCAAACAATCTGGAATCTTTTTAAAATGTGATTCTTCAAAAATTACACAACAAAATTTAAAAGAAAATTTTTTAGACTAAATGACCAACAAAAACAAAACAACTAATGAAAAAAAAAACAATATAAACTTTTTGGATGTCTTCTTTGCACGATACAATACTCAGCCCATCAATTGTTATGCTGTTTGCTTTTGTCAAATTCAACTTTGCTTCCCATATAAGCTAAATTTTAAAAGTACAATAATTTTTATGAATGTATAAATAATATAAATAAATTACTGAACAAGCTATTTATTTCATAAAAACTCTCAAATTGAAAATCTTGAGTTGAGAGTTAAACAAAAAAATGTAGATCATAGGCACACAATTGGCAACTAACATTCTGGCAGTCTTCAGGCAAAGGTTCGTCATTTAACTGCAATTTTAAGTTTTTAAATTTAAAAAATAAATGCAGCTAAAAATATTTTATTTGTAGCTGCCATGCACTTTCATTTTCATGTTAAAAGTTAATTTTATGATATCATAATTAATATCATAATTAATTAAAATATAGTTAGAATTAACTAATAATATTTTTAAAATAAAATTATATAATCATAATATTATTAATAATGCAGATTGCAGAGCTTAGATCAAAACTCTATAATATCATCATATAATAATAAAATCCATATTCGCAATAGATAATACAATACACACAACATTTGGTTATTAAAGATTAAAATAATTTTGAAAATGAAAAAATTCAAAATAAAAGTAAAATATAAAAAAAATAAATAAATTTCGCTTAATCAATCAACAATCACATTTATAATATAATATTTATAATATAATATAATTTATAACTTTTTATGGTTTATGTTTTTGTCTACTTTTTTATCTATAAAAAAAAACAGAAAAACATTAATAATCTTTGATCAAATTTTATAAATAAATTAAAAAATTAAAAAATAGAAAGAGTACTTATTAAACTCACAGGAATGCTGTTATGGAGGCAGGTGAGAATGTGGAAGTTCTTGTTGACATTAGGACATCTTTTGATTATTTCATCTCTACATTCCACCCTCTCAATTAATTTAACGTACCCAGCCTCAGTTCGTCTTACACTTATAGGAACTGGAGGGTGCTGTTGTGGTCGTTGCGGTGCAAATTGCTCAATTTTCTCATTAACTACGTTGGCCGTCTCCACGGTGAATGTTAAAAAAAAGTGAAATACTACTACCGTTAGTAGGAGGACGATCACAGTACAATTATGCAGCTTCATTATTTAAAAATTAATCGTGTAATAATTAGTCACTAAATGTTTCTTGAAGACTTCAGAGGAGAGGTTAACTTTGATTTGATAATTTTAGCAAGTCGATTAGAGAAGAAAAAGTTGTAGTTTCAAACATCGCGTACTCGCATAACGTACCTTTTAAAAGTATAAATATGGCTTAACTATTGGCCTCAACTTTTAATACACCGTTTTATTATAATCTACATTTATTCTATTTATTCTACATATATCATTATAGTTATCCAATTACCCGATCAAGCCCATAATACTTATTATACAAGATACCATAGGCCACTTGTTCAGAGACATAACAAGAACAAATCATTTGTTTCAAAAACTTATATATTTATTTAATAATAACAATTAATAATAACCCCTAATAACATGACAATAGTGAGCAAAGACGGAGAGAACATTTAACTGGATTGATCCAGGTACGGGAACCAGAGAAAGACGTTAATTCATGGAACATAGTTCTTAATCATATATGGTACGTAGAATATGTTGAACGAAATAATTTTTATCAAACGTTATCACGAACTTTTATGATAGGGCTTGAACTTCACGATTTCCTAAATCCACTACCATTCAATTTTTTCCTTCTGAAAACTAAATGAACATGGAATGTTCTATTTCCAAGTCAAGCGATAGGAAAATTCTAAAAACATAAAATAACTTGTACGTTTATAACTTCTGCGTTTGACGGAGCTGCATTATAAAGAATAAAAAAACTCTAGTCTAATTTTAAGCTGGAAGTGCACTATCGCATTCTTCCCATTATAGATCTTGCTTTTTTAATACAACATAACACATTGTGCAGTACCTAATCTGAAAGAGAGATGAAGATGTAAAGAGAACGAGGTTATAATTTGAAGCTGGACACATTATTATTTAACGAGAATCCTAGAAAAAACAATTTTCTCATTAGAGCGGAACGACCACGGAACAGCTTGTCGCATGTTGTTGTCGAAATGATGTGGTGGTAACGTGGATGCATTCAAAAGCAGATAAGTTTCATTTGTAGGGCGCAATGGATGTTTATACGATTTCGTATGTGATAACATAATCATAATCGATAACTTTTGCACATTCCACATTAAGGACAGTAGCATGAGATCTTTCAGTCAGAGCTCAATCATTTTTATTGTTGCGTCAGATCATTATTTTTTTGTTGCGTTAGATTTACATAGAACTGAAATAACAAGAGAAAGTATAGGGTAATCAAGAACATTGCGGAGCACACCTATTAAAATTCAAATCAAACGAAACTGAGATTCATAAAAAACAATCCGTCCGTTTATCAATATATAATGTACTAGTTCAGGCAATCAGCGAAACAAAATTTTATTTTTAAATGACAAGATTTCTAACATATCTATATGCTAAATGCTTCAAATATTCAAATCCACTAAAAACAAATACAATGTGTGTATCTCATTAAGTGTTTTATTAAATTTTATGAATGACAAAATATGATATCGTGAATAGATGGGAGATAACTGCATATGCAACATTTACAAAATGCTAACTGGCGGATGGGATCCTCATAGCATCAACATTCATTACGCAAAACAAATTGCGCTACATCATTTAATACCCAGCACAAAACATATCTTCGTTTGAATAATCATAAAATTAGCACATTTTAAAAAATAGCTTGAAAGTTCTATTAACGCAAAAAACGAATTGTAACATCTCAGTTTTCAGTCAATAACATTAATTAGCATGCAAAATACGGTTAGAATATTATACATTTCGATAAATGGACGACACTTAATGCTAGCGATACATTAAATGCATTAAGATTAGCTATATACAAAATTAGGTTAGCTATTTACAAATTAATAAGATTAGCTATTTACAAAGTACAAGATGCATAGAAAGAGAAAAATAAACATTGGAATTCAGAAGAAACTGTTCATGAAGAATTTAAAAATATCAAAATCAAAGATGTTCTACCGGATTTTAGCTAGCTTTCAACATCTTCGGTCTATGTAGCATACATAATATAGATAGTTACATAACTCAAAATAAAATCTACGTAAAAATAGAACACAACATCAGAGAGAAAATACTAAATACATCAGACTGGTCGACGTTGAAGTTAAAATATTTCCTATCAATATACGTTGAGGTCAAACAGCTAATACTCATTAGATTTTTCTTCTATGAAATGAATTATACCGTACGTATATAATTCAACGGAGAAGTGAGAACGTGGCCGGGAATGGGTAACAACTAACAATTCTTATACATATAGCTACATAAAATAAGGAAGGATGACTAAATTGTGCCTGCTTGTCTGCCATAAAAGACAATAACATAATTGAGAATACTTTAGAAAAGTCACGCCAAGATGATATACGTTTAAAGTTGAGTGAGTAGGCTATATCTTGCCGTTTTGGATCAAAAGAGTGCAATAAATTTTTAACATTAGATAACCACCAGTCCCGACCAGGAAGGTGAATAGTGTTACTTAATTAAGTTTAATGGTGCTTCGCAACACACAAAAACCGCAAATTTATGTACCATTATGAATATTAATAAGATTAACATATTGCACCGATCAATATACAGTCATTAAAAAAACAAGGCAAAACGATTTCACATCAACCAATAACATTCATTTCAGATAGAAATTGCTAGTCTTCGCGCAACTTAATTCACAAATTTTCTCATATTTAAACGTAAAAATATGACTCTTATGCAGCTATATTTAATCTGAGTAATTTACATTTTTAAAAATTCAAACAAATCCTTTGTCTACCGTAAAATGTCTCAGAGAGAAACTCGATCAGACAACAATTTAGAGTTATTAATAACACGCATTACGACTGAATTATTTCAGAAATTTCCCATGAGAATAAAAACGAAACCTTCTTTAACAAATCAACTTCCGAATTAAAAGTGATTTAAGATCAAAAGTCCATCAATATATACAACAGACAGCTTTAAAAAATTAAAATGACATGATTTTAATTAACACAGATAGATAGGTTAAACATTAAAAAACATAAATTAAACCACATTACTACACACTAACATATAAATATATACACAGATGAGTTTTGGATATAACACACACGCACGCACACAGACTTATTATATATATATTGATTCAATGTCTTTTTAAGTCAGATTTTCCGTAGGTACTATAATTTTGTATTGTATAATTTTTACTTATGATTTTGAGTGGCCATACAAGTTCTTTCATCCCAGTCTTTGCTGAATAAAATTATTTTGAATAGTGAATAACAATAAGCAACTAATAAAATAAATGATAAATCAAATCCTTCAGTTCATGAAGAAAAATAAATTAAGCATGAAATGAACATTACAAAAAATTAACTGAAATTAAAATTTAATAAAATAAATTACAAGTATCATTAAATAAATAACTTAAACGGTGAAACAAAATTTCAACCCAAAAGCACGACATTTAATTAGATGGTAGGGTTGACGAGATGAGAGAGGAAGTACTTATTCCTAGAGACAAAAAGCCAACAAGCCAAAACAGAAACAAAAAGAAGAATAATAAAAATGCTCAACGTCTTGCGTCGAATAAAAAATTTAAAAAACAGAAACAAGAATTTGACAAAATACGTGAATGGGTAACAGCAATACAGAAAACTATGACCAATAGGACCAGAAAAAAACTCTGACATATATTGAATGAAAGAGGTCAACTGCTTTATTCCTTTGACGATTATCAAGTCAGCCAGACGACTGGACGGCGCAAATGTCGGCACCACAATACCTCTGTGTTCAGTTGTTTAATGTTTATAATACTATTTCACTTAACGATAAAACAATTACATAATATAAAACCGTCATCTAATAGCTAACTCTCTTTAATGAATGCATTAATGACTGTATATTTATAATCAAGTATTATTAACCACAATTTCAAATTTTTATATTTATATTTATTTAAAGGTGCGAGTTTTAATGCAACTTTTTCTTAAAAAAAAAAAACAAACTAAAAAAGAGTGCAAAATAAAAAATCTTACGATTTGACTGGCTTTGTCTTTGCCTCGTTAGCAGCAACAATGAACACTGGATAGCAGAGAGCAAATATGGAAGAGCTGAAATTATGAGGGATGGATCTGTCACTATATTACTATTATATAAACAAACAAATGCCTCAAACTGAGTTAACTATTTGTATTTAAATAAACACCAAAACATCAAAATGTACTTGAGAATATTTGATTCACTGATATTTGACAGAATGTACAATGGAAGACCAAAACCAAGGAAATAAGGCCAGTGTTGTTCAATGTACGCAAATTTGTGTTGTACCTCCAATCCTGTGCAACAAATGTTGTAAACAAAGGTGGCGGATGTGGAATCGCGTTAAGTTACAACTACATTTCCTACCAAACATATTATGTAAAGCTAATGAAAACCGCCCACCTTGGAAGAACCACCTGTAGTCGTATGCATATAGGGTGTAGAGCAGCATCATGTGGTACGGGTACACAACAGACGCCAGGAACGAAAACATTCCATCAAAGTGCGTCGTGAATATGTAGCTAACCAAGTTTGCCTGTCATGCATTTTTATAGTTATGGTCAAATGTAAAAAAATTGAATAAAAGTTTACATTTTAAAAAAACTGAATTATTAAATGCTGTCACCTGTAAGATAAATATGCATTGGACACAAAATGTGAACATGAGATCAGCGTATGACATGGCGAGAGGCAGGCTTTTCGGTCTGCCCCTGAACTTTCTGTAGGAAGCGTCAGCTATGTCCTGTTCAGTGAGTGCTACTATATTACATTCAAATAACCTCGTTTCAATGTAAAAATAAAATACATTGATAAGCATCAAAATGTCAAAAAATTATTTAAAATTGATGAAAATTAAATTATAAATGAATTGCCAAGCTGGTCAATATTTAGTTGGTAGAGTATATAAATTATAAAAATATGATTAATAGAAAAAACGAAAAAAAAACCACTTTCATCCTTTAATATCTTTTAACATATTCAACAAGATGTATTAACACATTTACAAATATAATATAATTTTAATATATACTCAAAGTTAATTATCCAATCATACAATAATTCGGCATTATTGATAATTTTATTACGATCACAGGCAGATCTACACAATGTCATGTTAAAGTAGTTAAAACGTTTTGGGAAAAACATCTCGTTATAATATGAACAAATAACATGAGAAATATAGCAAAATTCAATTTTATGGAAATATGAATGATGATGATAATGACACTCACCTGACACCAGAAGAAATTGAAAACTTTCAAGAGGAAAAGGCCAACAGCAAAATACAGGGACTTGGATATCCACCAAATTATGCTGCCAATGGAGTACACGGGTTCTGGAACTTTATCATAAAAGTTCATCAGATAAATTATTATTAGATTTAACTCATAGGAAAATTAAGAGAAACTAAAATACTATTTGAATGATTGCTTCTTTCAATGTGAATATTTTTCACTTATTTGTATACTCCTCTAACAATTTAGAATATTTTTAATTTTTTAATTAAATATCATCATAAGTGTGCTGCTAGAAGTAGAATAATACTTAAAATATGATTGAAATCAAAAGAACATGCTGAAACACAAGATCATTTTTTAATAGATCAATGAAAAATTGTATAAAAATTTTCTAAGTTTTTTTTTAGGATTATAAAACAATGTCTTAAGGGCATTAATCACATTTTGTTAGGAGATTCCTCTTATTTTATTATCACAAGATTTTAAATCCAGAGACAAACTTTTTATATTTTTACAAAATTTCTCACAAAAAACGCATTCCATCTCATGTTGAAACCAAACAGCTTTTCAGCTAGAAAATTGAAATGATCAAAAATCTCAAATTTTTTTACAAATTTTCAACAGCACTAAATTTTTCCTTCATCTCTTTACAAATATATTTTTCCTCTCGGAAAAAATTTCATCTCCTACAAAGAAAAGTGATTGAAACAAGTGAAATTATTTTTAGTAAATACTCACGTGAGAAGGAAGGAAGGAGTTCAGAGCAGGAAGAGAGGACATAGTCAGTCAACAGAGCAACTGACTGCAAAATTTTCAAATTAAATTTATTTAATATTTTTGCTGCATGATACAATTGAATTCATATTAATTAAAATGACTCAAAATGCAGATGTGATTGTTTTAGTTTGCAACTGGTCATTGAAATTTCATTTGTTTTCAACATCTGCTAAAGATTTCAATATTAACTATTGGTATGAAAAATTGATTCTGATAAATGAGTGAATGACATTTAAAAGAATGGGAAAAATATTATTCATGTCAAAATATAAATTAAATTATAGAAAAATATTCAGGAAATTCTCTTATTTCAAGTAAATATTAATCCCAACTTTATTAATGACATATCTCTATCTAGCTAGACGTTACATTTTTGAGATGATAATAAATAAGTTTCTCTATTGTTGGTGAAGATGTTGGAAATTTTATTTTGCAATAAACAATAGAAATTATTCTGGCTTGTTCATTTAACTTTATTAAACAACATTCTATGCAAAAGTCACATAAATATTATGTGTAAAAGTTTCTTAAATTTGTGATTATAAAAAAATTCAAACACCTAATAAAAAAATTGCTAGTACTCACAAGAGCAAAGATGAGGTTGTACAGGCAGCATTTCCTCAATCGCTGGAAGACTGTCTCTCTATTAATTTTAAAGTCAAATTTTTCAATGATGAATAATTGAATATAAATTTCTAATTTAATTAAAATTAACCATTTCAAATAATTTTCCATTAAAAGTTCACTTTAATTCAATTTAATTGGAAAACTGAGAGTATGTATAAAGGGTTATAGCAGTCTTTTAAAAACAATTTAAAATTATTTTTCATTTACACAATGAAAATTAAAATCACAGAACATCAAAGGTTACAATTTAACAAGTTATATTTAAGGTTACAACTGATAAGAATGTTCTAGACCTCTCAGTGTTTTTTGTTTATTTTCAATAGAACTTCTTTTACTGCTAAATAAATGAGTGACCAATAAAAGCAATAATTTAAGTCTTTAACCAAAAGTAACACTTTATTAATTAACTGAGAAAAAAATTAATGTCTGAAGATCAGTCACAAAATGAAAAAGAAAATGTCAAGATTAAAAAAAGATTATGATTATGGAAACAAATAGGAAAGAATAAAGGTAGATGTGATTGGCCCAACAATTTCTTAAAATATTTAGAAGTGGATCATTGTTCATTGATTGATTAAAAAAAAATGAAACTTTCTTTTTGTCTTGTTTAGGGAAGGTTAATGTTAAATTAATACATAATTAATAAACAAAATTAATATTAAGAACTATTCATTGAGAAAATTTATATATCATCAGGCAGCTAATGGATATTAATGATGATAAATAATGAATTCTTTGTTTGTATCTGAATCTAATGATTAGATTAGACATTAGATTCTAATCTAATAAACTGTGGAGTGCTTTTATGTTGTTACACCTAACTCCCTCAAACTTGAATATTGACTTAATGAGTTGAATTAATAAAGAAATATAATGAAGATCTAAGAAGGGTCACCTGCACCACCTTTTATATTTTTACTTACTAAAAGCACAGAAACAAAAAAAAACTAATTGAAAAGTGAAAACCAACAAAAAAATGATTACCTTTCTTTTAGGTCAACAGAATTCTTGCTGTCAAACGATGGCTTGTTTCGATTGGCAGCCCTCTTCATAGCCTGGACACTTGGGGGTCGCTGGGGCTTCTGGGCCACCCTCTCTCCTGCTGCTGATAAAGCTTTTTCTTCTTCTTTGTCTATTTCTATGATAGCTAAGATACCAGAAAGTGAATCTTTCACACCACGAAGAAAATCAACTAACTGATCCATCTTCCTTTTCTGTTGATATTTACTTTCGAATTAAATTGCAATAATTACAAATTAGAAAGCAGAAACAAAAAAAAATTCAACTTTGAACGTAAAAATCAACATTTGTTAGATTAACTTTTAAAAAACAATTTTTCTGAAATGCACGAGACAAACACTAAGACAAAAGAAATAAAGTCTACAGGAAGCTAATACTAATAAATTGATTAAAAAGAAACAAAATTTTAGAACACATTTAATTTGGTATATTTTAATTGTAGGCATGTGTGATTTTTATATTTAATAATTTTATTATATTTTTTATAAATAACCATTTACTTACAATAATTTGTACTACCGGATCCACATAGAATCAGAATAATTTCTATGACTTTATTTCAATTTTTGTAAATGGCAGCGCCGGTTATTTTCTCTAATTTGACCCTCGTTCGCGTTATTATTTGCAAAGGTTTTTAATAAATGTCGGCAGGTTTTTTTGACGTTGTTCCTTGCTAATTACCATTTTTAAAAGTTATTTAAATTAAATGAGCGAAAATAGACAAGATGGGTTTGTTGGGAGTGAAAATGATGAGAAAAATAACGAATCTTGTGATCGGCCAACAATTGTACTGACGGATGAAAAGTCAAGTGACGGCAGTGAAAGGGAAATTTCTGACAATAAAATAAAAAACAGGGATGACAATGATGACAACCATTGTCCGCATAAACCACTTAATCTGCTGTTATCACAAGATGTAAATATTCATAATAAAAAAGAGATGTCATCATCATCTACTCATCATCATGATCATACAACGTCATTTTCTCGTCATATTGCTCCTAGTCAATCAGACTCAGATCCACATCTTCTCAACCAAACGATCGAAAATGTCCTTGGATCTCCATTAGATGCCCATGCACAAGGTATCATATCCGTGGAAGGAAACATGATTTCATTCGTAGCTCACAATCTTAATGAATTGTTGAAAAAAGACTTGGGTAGTATTTATTCTTTATTGTTATTGTTATATTATAAAATTATATCTATATATCTTTTATATTTATTCATTATCATATGATTATAAAAATATTATAAATAAAGTTACTTGCATCAAAACTCAAACATGAACATATATTAATCAATCTATCTATTTTATAGCATTTTTATTATACTCTAAATTTTTTTAATTTATTAAAGTTTTTTTTAAATATGATTTAATTTAATGCAATATTTAAAAATTTAGTAATATGAATTATAAATTCCTTAACAACTGCTCAGAATCTTGATTTCATTTTAGCAATTTTGTATTAACTTTTATTAAAATAGTGAACTGTGAATGATAAATGATTAATAATTGCTTCCACAAAACGCAATCAATATTTTACATTGTTATTATTGAAGACTCCTCTGCATCAAGTTGGCCCCCTCTAGATGTTTATTCCCGATCTCAGAGTTCCAGTAGCCTCTCAAGTTCCAATTCGGGCTGGTCCAGCATGCCGGTGACTGGGGAGTGCAAGTCGACCAGGTTCCATCATTTCTAAATCCATTCAAGTGATCTTTGTCAGAAATTTGTGATGTTTGTGTAATTGATGCACACGGGAACAATTTTTACATGGCTAAGTTATGGTTGAAATGAAGATTTAACAATTTAGGATCTTTGTTTGGGTTACTTTATCAAGTAGTCATTCCATTCCAAGCAGTCATGATGGAACCTGGTCATTAATCATTAAAGGGGAATGTGTTTTTTTATAATTATATATGCTTTTAAAATTGTATTTTTTTCATAAATTTTTCAATGAATAAAAAAATGGGTCAAAAAATAATTTTTAAAGATATTTGATGAGCCCGGAAGAAATACCTGCAATCAACCCAAACATTTTGAATGAAATGGAACAACATACAAAACTTGTTGCCACCAACCTTAATGATGTGATGAAAAACTTTCAAAAACAAATGCATAAAGTACTTCATGAGTTTTTTTTAAATCACTAATTCGTTTACATCATTTTAATTCATTATTTTAATAAAAAATAGAATTTATTAGTATGAAATCAGTCATCATTGACGTTTTTTTCATAGTGTTGAGGAAGGTGTTAATAATAATATCTATGATGCTATTTCTACTTATTTCTACTCCAGATATCCAACAGTTCATTCCAATGTGTGTCTGTCTATAAGGAATCTGTTGACCTGACTTGTGATTCAGTGGATGCCAGCATCAAGGTAACTGGTCTATTTCATTTCCTCTTCCATATGATGGTTCAGTGATGATATTTTTTTAAAATTTTGCCTACACATTCAAGTCTATGTATGCATTGATTGCCAAATGTGAAGAACTTGGAAACACTGTACAGCCGATATACAAAATTCAAAGCCAAATGTGAGTCAGGAATAATTACATTTTGAATTTTTATGAAATCATAATTTAAAAGATTTGCAAAATATCATCTGTTAGCAAATAAAAATATAATAATATTACTTATTTAATTGAAAATTTTTTAACGTATTTTACATTAATCTAGCTACAATTCATTTTTAATATAATCTAGCAAAGAAATAAAGCGACTGCTAGATGTGTTTGAGAGGCAACTCTCTGATGAAGAATGTTGAACTTTGGACAAACCTGCTAGCAACATGAAAAACTCAATTTCACCTCCTAACCTCAATAATTCATTTTCTACTAAATTATTTATTATTTGTACTGTCGTGAAAGTCCTGCTATATTTTTTTTTAAATTTTTTCACAATTACATTTTTTTATTTATTAATGTTGAAATTTGTATTATTTGGACAGAAATTACTGCTTATTAAAAGTCACACAGCTGTTCAATTGTTTTTTATTTGGTTGACAAAATATCGCATAACTTGACATAGCGAATTCATTCCAAATATCTTCCATTCCCATCTCCATCCCTTTCCCGAAAAACATTCCCTCCTTGCCATTCTTAATAAACATCAAACATTATCTATTACAAATTAGGCAAGTTATGTGATGCTATCTGTCGTTTCCGGTTACTATATATCAAAAACGTCTGGAGTTCCATTATTAAATTATAGATTTAAAACTGCAAATTTAGTAAAAAAAAATAAAACTACCAGCTTGATTTACTATATGTGCGCCGCATTCCAAAAAAATATCGAGCTATAGTAGTGTGTGTTCAGTACTAATACATTATAATGATGATAATAACCATATAAATAGAATCTATATTCTATTTAGGTATATGATATTAACTATTTGGTCGATTCAAAATACAATATAACAAAAGCGCGAGATTTTCATTGACAAAGAATACATTTGATAACTACATGAATGTTAAAAAACTACCAGCTTAATTCACTGTACCAGCGCCACATTTATAAAAATCGAACTATTGTGCCTAGCACATAATGATAACTATTCGGTAGATTCAAAATACTATATATCCAAAACGTTGGGATTTCCATTATCAAAGTGTACATTTTTATTTTCAGAAGATTGAGTACTACATGAATGTAATAAAAAAAAACTACCAGAATAATTCACCATACCACTGCCACATTCAAAATAATATGCTAATGCTGAAACTCAAAGACCATCATATGTGTATGATGCGGTGTATATATGATATGTATGTGCGACGTGTGGTATAGATACTACGGACCTTGTTTGCAGCCTGGAAGTTCAGTTTTAAAGTGTTGAATATCATGTAAGCAGTTTTCCCTGCTTTTAAGAGAGCTGCAATGAAAAAACTTCCAGTTAAAATGAGTGGTTATCAATTAATAACGTGGAAATTGTTTACGAAAACAAAATCGCATTCGTGTTGGTAAATTAACTAGTTCCGCAGTCCAAAGTTTTTTCGACTATTTCTTAAGTTCCAATTTTTAACAAATTATAATTTAAAGAGAATCGCAAAGTGAATGTTAGCGTCCTAGTGCATATATCCATGTCCCAATGTCGCTTGATGTTGACGATTAAAACTGGTTATGAGGTCAAAGTTTAACTAAGATAATAAATGTATTTACTCACAAATATTTACTGTACATTTTGTTTTCAAGTATTCAAAAATATCGTCCAAAGTTTATGAAAGATGCGTGTAATTTTAACTTGAACAACTCGAAAAATATCTTTTCAAGTTTTTGCACTTTTTTGTTTGCCGATATCAATATCCATTCATCCACGCAGTCATGTAAATTGCAAGCAAGCTATATTGAATTCAAAAATATTTTTCTGTTAGTATCCTAATTTCAGAGAGTGTCTTGTCTCAATTTCTGTAGCACAGCGAATGACAATCATATAGCAAAATCTGGCATCTAATTAAATAGTAGAACGCATGCTTCTTATTAAATGTCATCTGATTAGACTGGGTGATGAATGAGTTCAAGAGTTATTATTTGGGAAATGATGTATATTAAGATATATATGTGATGTGTAATTCACATTAAACAAAACAAAAAATACATCACAGAGTTGTGTAATGTGTGTTCGTAGCTTAGGTCTGCAGAGGACAGCTGCCTGTAAGCAGCGAGCTGCCGAAACTGTTGAAATTTATTCAAGAAAATCCAAACTCGGACTTGACCAGCAAGGCAATAAAAAATTCATCAAATATTACTGGCTTGCAAGAGAAAGCATGACCTATACAACCAGTCAGATTCAGTGATCTTGGTGTCATTAGTATGGCGCGCCAATAAAAATTTGCGTTACTTGTTAAAATAGAATTGTCATAGTTTGAACAAAATAAATTATTTGGAAATTCATTGGAATTAGTATAAATTATTTATGATAAAAGTTAGTTAACCTCTTCATCTCAACCACGCTTAGAAAAAATGATAAATAAAAAGAAGCAAACTCATTCATTATACATAACTATTTTCCTTTTAAAATCCTGAAGGCATGCTTTATTGTTATTTCATTTTGAATAAATATTTTAACATAATGTGTTTGTTTTTGCGTGTACACAAGCAAGACGTTGCGGCGCAATTTTGTTGGTGGTGGTCCCCGTCATGTCTATCAAATATATTTTTAAACGCGCGCACACACACACACACACACACACACACACACACACACACACACACATATATATATATATATATATATATATATATATAAGGCCCAAACAAGCTCGCTTTTTCGCAACGACACGTTACAGACTTGATATCCAGCAGGACATTTCATATAATTTATGCATTAATGATGATGAGTTGTAGCAGCATCGCTGAGAGGACTTGGTTAAGAGAGAACTGTGCGTGCGGGGAATGTTTCGACGCTGTAAGGTCGCAGAGGAGAGTTTCGTTCTATAGGTTTGAAAAAAAATTAATTTTTAATGTTTCAGTGTTAATATACTACAAAACATCATTAAGGTTTTCAAAATTACTTACTTCAGTTAATTTAAATTTTTATTAATTTTTCAAAGTTTAAGATACTTTTAAAATATTCATCATAATTTTATATGTTTGTGTATTTAATCTTATTTTAAAATTTCAAATCGTTTTAAACGAAGGTTAAATGATGATTCTCTCACGATAAAAGAAGTCAGTGAAACTTTAGATGCAAATTCAAGGAAGCAGATCAACATCACGTGGTCTGATGGACACCAATCTCACTTTGATGCTGATTGGATGCAACTTCAAAGAAATCAAAAGTCGAACTTTACTACACCAAAAATTTTATGGAACGCTGAAAAGGTAGGTGACAAATTTTGAGCTTTTATTTGCTAAACATTTATCCACACAAACACTGACCAAGAAGCGTTTGTTAGATATTTAATCAAGTTATTTCAAGCGAGAAATAAAAAAATATTACTACATAGACTGAGAAAAACGTGAATGTTTAGAAAATTATGTTACTTTTATTTCATTTAAAATTGAAGACAATATTGAAAGTTGTTCTAAGGAAAACTTATTTTAAAGATTTTTGCTAGTAGTTAAAAGGCAAGAAACTTTAATAAAATGGAAATGCTTATTTAAATAAAAACTTTAATAACATAATTAAAAAGTTATTTTGTGCCAGATACAAGGTTACTTGGCAGAAGAAGCAGTAACATACGAGCAAGTGCATTCGGATAAGAACATGAGCGTTATAAAGAAAGTTTGCGAAAATCTGCACAAGTACGGTTTCGTTGTTATCAAGAACGTTCCAACAACTCAGAAACACATGGAGGAAACGGTGGAAAAGATTTCTGAAATCCGCCCAACGATTTATGGGAAGAGTACCTTGATAGGGATCGATCCCGACGACGAACTCCTCAGCGGGTATCCCCTAAATGGGGCCCTGAAAGACACTGCTTACGATGACGATGATCTGCAAGTTCATGTGGATGGCACTTACTTCACTGAAACTCCTGCTTTCGTTGTTCGTTGAAAATTTGATTGTTCCATCAGTGACGATTATTTTTAAATCAAAATATTTTCTTAATAATACACTTCTAAAAATAAAAATAAGTTTAATTAAGATATTATGTTTAGGCCCGTATTTAAATTTTTCAGGTATTATTCTGCTTGAAGGCAGCGAAGGTTGGTGGGGAAGCAGTTCTTGTCGATAGCTTCCACGTGGCCAGCCAACTCAAAACGTCATCACCAAAACTCTTTCATTCTCTTGCCAACGACATTGTTACGTTCAAGTTTGTGCGATAGATTATATGGAAAAAATAACTTCAAAATGTTTTTGTTTTGTTTTTTAGTTTGTGAAGCTCTGACGGGCACAAATTTACATCGCTCTCTTATAGTTCAACTTTTAGTATGACAAAGGCTGTACTAACTACAGCATCCGACGTACCTACATGCACAATGTGAATGCACACGCACGCACCGCGTCGTTCACGAATCATGCGTGGCATACGATAGTTTTGAGTTTCGTGCAGACAGTATTCGAACCAGGTCAATGCGGGACACGAGCCCTTCTGCCGACTAGATTAACTCCCCAAACTTGTCGGTTTACTCACAACCTTCAATTTCAAATTTTTACAAAGTTTTGATAGAATCGATAGAAAATGAATGTTTAACATGAATGAACGTTGTAATATATTTTTATTATTTACTGACGTTGAATGTTGTCAATTCAAAGCTATATTGACGACCAACGTACATACATTGCAAAAGCTCCAACCATTGCGGTTGATCCAGTTTCAAAAGAGTTCCAATGCGTCAGATATAACCACCTGGACAGAGGACCACAAAAAATATTTATCACTAATTCAACTGAAGATCCCGCAGTGGCGACCAACGTCATCAACGGAAAGCATGTTCCTGGCCAGGACAATTTCGACGATACAGAAGAAGCGAGGTTTTACGAAGCGTTGTCAGAATTTTCTAAATTGACAGAGAAAGAAGAAAATGAATTGATATTAAAGTTGAAAGAAGGTGAGCTGATTATAGTGGATAACTGGAGATTGCTGCATGGGAGGAAGGCCTATGTACCACCGAGAATTCAAGTCCATTGTTTTCTTCACAGAGATAAATTTCTCAGTAATTTAAAATTGTGAATGTTTTTATAACAACTTAAATTTATGTTGACAAAAAACAAATGAGCATTACATTATATTGTAAAATTGTTTCTCGATTAAATGATGTTTTTAATCGATCCGATCCGAGTTGGTTTTTCAAAATTCGTTTAAAAGCGTTAGTCAATATGACATAATAATTAATATTAATGTCACGTGTTTCATTCAGTGATTCTCTCTCTCTTTTGTGTGTGTGTATATATATATATATATATATATATATATATATATATATATATATATATATATATATATATTAGAATTCTAATGAATGGTGTCAAATCAAATTGTGTTCCTGCTTTTATTTAATATAAAAAGATACATTTGTACTTGACAACAGCATTCATTATTTAAAAAGTTGAACCAAATCATTATACAGTAATACCCCTCCCCAACGACCTCCCCATTTACGACTCTCTCGTTCCTGACCGTTTAATTTCTGACGGATTGTTTTCACATTTAAGCGTCACTCCCGATCTACGACTCCCTCCAAAACCCGACCAACGGCCATAAAAAACACAAAACAATTATCATTAAAACGTAAAATTTACCATTTTTTTGATGTGGTTTTGCGATAGTTGACGTCGAAATTTGCATATCAGTGGTCGCATGATCCAAGAGAAGGCCCATTGAAGCTGTGGTTCTTTGGCACAATGAATTTACGGCATCTAACGGGTAGCTGTATAAGTATATGAAACGTCACAACATTCATTCGTTTGTTCATTCCGGAAACAGAGCAGAGGTATCTGAGGAAACGTTATAGGATTGAACAAAGAAAATGCCAGTCATTTGTGAAGGCTATGCTCCTGAAAACATTTTCTAAGTCGTTGATAGGGAGTACCACCGCATATTACACAATTTAATTATTTCGCAGTTTCGCAGCATATAAGAATAAATAAATGGAGGCCCTTGTGGCTTAGTTTTTAAGATCGCCAGGTGATTCTTAGAAGTGCGTGCGTTGACCAGATTCGAATTTGACAAAAAGGTCTCCGCCTATCACATGCTTCGTATGGCGTTTATTTATATACGATTATTCTGTGTTGTCGATTCCTCTGGACGTATGAGGAGCGTAAGAGAGAATGGACCTCATTAATTCTTTAAAGTAATCGCGTGCTGATACAAACGTCGAACATTGAGCTAATGTAACTGCGAAGGTGCGTTGTAAACATCATCGCGCATATTTTTGGTGTCTCCTGCCTGACTACGCCGCTTCTTGCTTCTTCATTCTATCCTATCGTCATCCTCATTTTCTCAAAATCTCTAAATGAATTTTTTCGGACCTTCTCATTTAGCTGATGGGCGATAAGGGCGGAGTTATTTTTGGATTGGGTGACGATGAAACGACAAGAATTGAAATAGATACAAAAATCTCATCTTCAGTTCCTTTCGGTTTTCTGACTGGGGATCATTCAAGTTTAGTCTTCAATCACGTTGACTCCGATCAAATTGTATACAACAGCCATTTCAAACAACCAAAACTCATCGGCAAATATTTGCTGGGTGATATATTAGGTGAAGGTTCTTATGGTAAGGTCAAAGAATGTTTGGATTCTGAGACCCTAGCAAGGCGGGCCATTAAAATCTTTAATAAAAAAAAGTTGAAAAAAATTCCAAATGGTGAAGCTAATGTTAAAAGGTCAAGGATTTCCTATAAATTTTTTAAATAAATATTTAAAATTATGTTGATCTAGTACTAGTTTTGCCTTTATTTGTTCTTGTTGTAGCCTTCTATTATTAATTAATAATAATAATTTATTGCATTTGCCATATTCAAAATTTTGCATTATACACTCACACTTCTTAGCAAACATATATGAAAACAATTTGTAATCTTGCTGGTTTTTATTTTTGGGCATTCTACACCTAGCAATAATAATAGCTGATTGGTTTTAATTTAAATTTCAGCACAGTATAATAGTCTTGAATCAGTTTATTTGCCCTTGATATATAAACAAAGTTTAGCATAGTTCTCTTTTAGTTTGAAGAATTCTCAGCTACCACATATTTTTCTTTTCCAAACTTATATTTGTAATTTTTTAAAAAGTTTGGTATAAAGTTTAAATATCTTTTATATATTATTAGTAAAAATAATAATTTTTTGATATGTAGTATTTTTTTCAATTTAGCAAAATGGTTGTCGTGTAGGGAATGTGCATTGTTATTTCTACACATCCTAATTTGAATGATTGAAATTTATTTATTATCATAAAATTTCCATATTCCACTTAGAGAACTACGACTATTGAAACGACTGCACCATCCAAACATCATCGAAATATACGACGTACTCAGAAATGATGAAAAACAAAAACTCTACATGGTCATGGATTATTGTGTCATTGGACTACAGGAATTGTTGGAAAGCACTTCAGCCAAAAAATTTCCTATTTATCAAGCCCACAAGTAACTCACAGAATGATTTACTTTCTGATTTTTTCTATTGTATTACTTTTAATTGTTTACTTCAACACTCAAAAGTATGACATTTTCCGTTATGTCTAATAGTATTATAATAAATGTTTCCACTTGTTTGTTCATCCACCATAGTTACTTCTGCCAGTTGATAGAAGGACTGAGCTATCTGCATGGAAAGGGCATTATACACAACGACATCAAGCCGGGCAACCTTCTACTCACAAACAATGGGACACTTAAAATTACTGATTTAGGTGTCGCTGAAGTCAGTTTTTAGACACCCTTTTATTTAAATCAACTTTTTTCTATTAATTGTAGAAACAGAAAAGTTGATAATCTGCATTGTTATGAGGGGTTAACAAATATTAACACAAACACAAGGCCCTTGATTCCTTTGCCCCCGATGACACGTGCACCTTGAGCCAGGGCTCACCAGCGTTTCAACCGCCTGAGATTGCTAATGGGGAAGATAAGTTTTCCGGATACAAAGTTGATATTTGGTCGTCTGGTGTTACTCTGTAAGGGGTTTATCATAGTGATTTGTTGTTATACATGTTGTTCTGTTGCTGTTTATTTTGTTTGCTTGTTGTATGTTCTGTTTTATCTGTTAGCTAAAGGTTGTTTGTGAAGATGGTAATGTGTTATTTGATTGCTATATTATTAGTTGGTTGTTCAATTTACTGCCAAGTTAATTATTCCTATACTCCAGTAGCTTGTTAATTGTTAGCTATATAAATGCATCATCTGTAACACATAAATATGATCATCATTACACATAATCTTAATTGCATGTAAGTAAACATAAAATAAATTGATCACACTTTCAACTAAAACTGGTGTTGTAATTTGTGCTATGGTGTTGCAATCTGCACGCACACACGCATGCACATACATACACCATGCATATTAATATGTATACATGCATATTATTATATATACATGCATATTAATACACACACACACACATATATATATATATATATATATGTATATATATATATATATTTGATTGACAGGTACAATCTGACCACTGGCAAGTACCCATTTGAGGGTGAGAACATTTACAAGCTGTATGAGAACATTGGCAAGGGAGTCTACACCATTCCAACGGGAGTCGATGATCTCCTTCAAGATCTCCTTAAAGGTCGTGGACTTCATATTTATTATTATTGTTGATGATATTATTATTATTATTATTAGTATTATTATTATTATTATTATTGATGTTGTCTTTAATATTATATGGCAGATGTCATCATTACACTCGCACACACTCGTTATTATCACTGTTGCCATTTCATTTTATGATGGATACATGTTGATTGAGATTCTAAGATGAGGCACTTTTTAATATGTTACTAATTGCTCTTTAGCCCCTTCCAACTTCCACTTTATTTTCAACGTCCTTAATTTTACAACACGGCATGTAATATAGTTATGGTGGATTCACTGTTTGATTGGTTATTCATTTTAAATTGTGAAATTTTTATTTTGCCGTATCACAGGTTTGTTGGCATTCGATCCAAAGAGAAGATTTTCACTGCAGGAAATTAAAGCGCATGCGTACGTTGTTAAGTATTCGCATTTTTTGCTGCTGGATTTGTGTTTGGAAAGAAATAAAAATTATTAATTTACAATTTGTAGCAGAAAGCAAATTTTTACTCCGAACCATGCAATCATTCCTAATTTATTTACGTCGTATACATTCCAAAATGTGGAACCAGGTGGATGCGCAAGAAACACTCGCGCATTCTCTACGAGGAAGTGAAGATTCCACCGAAGCCTGACTCATCCGACCCCCACAGAGGTATGACCGTTGTCAACAGCCTCTGCGACCTCTTCGACCTGGCCGAGGATCCCAACGAAGACTTCAACAACTTTCCAAGCATCCAGGAGAGGTCGTTGTTAGAGGAGGAAGAGGAGGAGATGATGATGAGGGGGAGGCAGGATGGAGGTGCTATTATGGGGGTGCACATTGAGGGGGCGGGTGATCGCAGGTTGGACGGAGGGAATGGAGTCAAAGACACATCCGGGTTATCTCTTGGTTGGTTTATTTGCTGTCGCTTGTTTCTATTAATAATTTTATTCCGTTGTGTACATTATTGCTGTTGATATTTGGAATCTTTCTCATAGTTTAATTTTTTCTTTTGCTTTGAAATGTTTGTTGAGCAGTTTTATCTGCTTATAGGATTCTGTAGTTCAAGTTTGGCAGTGTTGTCTTGTAACATTTCAAATCTTGATAAATATTCATGTTGAAAAATGGGAATATGAATGGGCTAACTTGTTACTTTATTGAAACACTGGCCACCAATGAAACTATTGCAGGGAATGTAAATGAAATGAGTTGCTCTCCAACCAATGGCGGGCGGGCCACAAGTTCATCTGAAGGAAAGGCAGCCACCAAGAAATCAACATCACACAAGTCCAAACCAACTTCATCATCGTTAACTACAACAGCCACAACTTCAACAACGCAACCGCAACAACAGCAACAACAACACCAACAACATCATCATAAGAAATCAAGAACTCGAAGTTCCAGGTTCAAGTGTCGACAGTCCTGATACATTTTATTTGAAATATTATTACTTCAATAATTCAATTGTTACTACAGAACCTTATTAATATTTTTATTTTAATTCCTAATTGAATGGCGGTTAACATCAACGTCACCTTTACGATCATCATATTTTTGTATTGTTTGTTCATTATTTGAAATAGGTTTCTTCATCGTCAGCTGCACGGTGGTAGATTCCACCTTAAAATATTCAGCGATTTGGTCATTCGAATGTGTAAATATGTTTCATCAACATTTTGTCGATAACTTCACACAATCATTTTAATGTCTTGAAATTAAAATTTGCACTCAATTGATTTCATTTCATCATCTTTTTTTCATCATCATCGTTATCACTGAGGAAGACGACGACATCAGTGCCATCATCATCGTCGTCATCATCATTGTTTTAAGTTTTGTTTTTAACATATTTTCTAGTTATTATTTCCTAGACTTTTATCATCGTCTTCGTCATCATCACCATCTTACCATCTGATAATTATTTTTGTAAATATATTTTTTGAACAAAGATTTACACACTGGTCCGAATTTTGTATGCACACAGCCGATCTTTCCCCTTTTAAACAAGCCTTTTAAGTGTTTGTTTATGATAATAATTACTATTAATTAATTAATTAGTTGACTAATTAATTTTGTTTAGTTATTAAAAATCAGTTTATTATTTTATCTAGCCTGCATCACCTATCATCATCAACCACATGCAACAGATTTCCATTCAGAAGCATTTTATGTATTTCTTGTCTTGCATAATTATTAGAAGATTATCTAAAGATTGAGGTGTCGAAATAAATTTAGCGGTAAATAATTAATTAACTAATTATAATTATCAATATAGTGATTACTTTGTTTTTCTTAAATAAATTCTTTAAGTCACGGTGAATAATACGTAGATGTATGCATTTGAGATACACGATACTATACTAATTAACTCGGCGTACTGTCGATCTTTTTTTTTTAAATTTTCGACATCAGCATAGAACACGTCCGCAACAAAAAATGCCAACAAATCATTCGAAGTTAGGAAATTTTGTGGTGTCTCAATGGTATGTTGTTCCTTGTTGTCGGAAGTTGTTGTCGGATGTTGAATGATGATGTGTTTGATCCAAAGAACAAATTGCATCGCTTTTTATCTTACATCGATATGCAAAGTTGGTTTGACATTGTGTTGTAATAATATTTTGAAACGTTGTAATAGTTTTCCGTCGTCTGAGCGACTAAACCACCAACATGTAGATGTCTGCTTCTAAGAGTGCTTGCAGTTCGGCCCATAGTTGGAAGGGGTCTACTTTTTAATTTACACTTCCTGGGTCCGAACAAAAGGGTGAGCCCGGAAGAGACGAGACGAGAACCTAATAAGACGAGAACATTCTGAGGTGACCATTCTTTCGTTCAACCAATCTGCATCTGCTGTTTATCTGGAATGTTTTCTACCACTTCATTTCAATTATTGTGTCTATTAATAGAATATTTTCCAGTGAATGTACGAATATTGTAGATGAAAACGTTTAACCTCTGATGTCTGCATGAGTGATTCCTTTTTCTACCTTCAATAATTTTATTATTTTTTGAGGCTTTTCAATTCTAGCTAACTTTGAAAATTAAGTTTGGTTGATAAGAAGCGCCATCATAAATCACAGACAACTTTATATATATATATATATATATATATATATATATATATATATATACAGAAGAGAGTGAGAATCACTGAATGAAACACGTGACGTTAATTTTTTATTATTCCATTCGTGAAATTGCATTAAAATTTGGTGTTTAATCAAAATTAATGTAATCCATCTATGAATTTTATTGTAATGTAATGTAATGTAACGGTGAGTTATTGTCATTACATACATTACTTTAATAACCTAACACAATATAGTTAAGTTATGTTGTTATACTTGATTGGTTTTGTATGGAAATTATGCAAATTTATAGGATCTTGGATTTTATTAATCGCAGTTATTATTATTGTTGTTAGTGTTGCAATTTATGTATATTCTAATCTATTGATGAATAAAATTTGTCTCAACATTATGGTAGTAATAAATAAATCAGTAAATATTGCTTTTTTTGTTTTCCTATGATGTGATGAAATAATACTACAATTTCTTATGTTAAAACCGACTTCAAATTTGAAAAAAAAATTGATTTTCGTAATTAAAATTTTAAAAATGGTATAAAACGGGAATGGAAATTTTAGGGAACGTTGTCATAAATGGGAATTTGGGAGGAAATCAGGAATGACAAAAAATTGGGAGGGAATTGAGAACAAAGTTTAATTCCTGTTCACATCTGTCAAAATTTAATTAAAATAAAAAACAAACCATTCAAGTTCTAAAGTAACAAAAAATAACCAAAATAAAACAATGAACACGTATAATCTAGGTTCCCTCAACTGGAAATTTATTAATTATTATGCGCGATCTAACGAGATAAATTTTTTGACTCAAAAGTAGAGGTAGCGATTTTATTTTATCTTTAAAAGTACCGACTCCACCAATATAGCAACTACTCAACAAATAGACAGTTCGATAAATAGATAGAGATAGTTTTCAACCCAACTGCTGTAGCAGCGCTACTCCGCAATTTACCACCCTCGTCGAGATATCTATGGTTTTGCAAGCGCTTCATCGGTTTAACAGCTTTTACGATTAATTTAAAACGTTGTTAGGAGTTAATTACTTTCAAACATTCTATTGTGACTTCTTTGTTGCACTGTCGGCTATATAAAGAGTTGAAGGTGAGGAGTTTCGTGTATTCCAGCGCAGTTTGAATAGGTTTCTTTGGCTCCAAAATGTTTCATCCAGTAATTAAAGATCGTTCTTACTCTAGAAGAATCGTGATACCAGTTAGATATCCGGAAAGTTATGAGAACTTGTTGCGTCAGGATTACATCTTACAGTTGGAAGACGATTATGCCAATGACGAAGATTGCAGCATCTGTCTTTGTTCACTGAATAATTTTTCGGATGTCGTGTTTTTGAGGAAATGCAAGCACCATTTCCACTTGCACTGCTTGGAACAACTCTACTCGTTTGGTAAGCCGCTTAAATGCCCATATTGTCGAAGAGTTTATAAGTTGAAATATGGTAAGTGCAGGAGTGGCGTATTGGAGACATACTTTGCAAAAAATGAGTTGTTGATACGTTTCGCATTGAGGAGTTTTGAGTTTATTTTTGTATTCAAAAATAACGAAGAGACCAGACGTGTTACTACTTTGCTGATGAAAGCTTGGGAGAGGCAGCTTTTGAACACAGGGATACTGAATTCGTTAACGTGTTCTTATAAAATGTTGAAATTGGAAGTTATTAAACATACTCTGACAAGATTGAATGTTTTTGAAAACCAATTAATTGATAGCATGTTGTATGGCGCGGACGATTGTTATTATAAAACTCCGGTTATATCCAACGAAATGTACACGGCAGTTTGGAGACGCAAGCAGCCCACTGAGCCTCCGACATTATCAAATGAATCGAATGTTATTGCAAGAATTATGCACACGTGTAGACGGCTTTTTAACCCAATAACTAGGGTTTCCACGGGCCCTGTGGCCTATTATACGCAACTAACTTTGTTCCCTCTGAGAATCACCATTTTGGCTTTTCTTCTCTACTTTTTTTATGTTATGTTTAATTTCAATGAGTTGTAGGTCGACCATATGTGTCGACAGATTTGATTAATAATGTTTTTTTAAATATTATGATTGATATGTTTGGGGTCTTGGATATTATTTCTTGTGATTAGTACTATTTGTTATACTACATCCATATATTCCACACGCAAATATTCGTTTTCAAATCACTAGGTCAGCTTTTTTACTTGTATATTATAAATATTGATTATAGATAAAATTTTATGATTAGAAAGATGATACATGTCCACTGAAGCATTCTGACAAGCGATCAAAAATAAAATATTAAAAAACTGAGACCCTCATCGGCTTTGTGACCGTGCTAAAGTATACTATTGATAATTACATTCAACGATTGACCGGTGCATACTCCATGGTAACTGGATGTAGAAAAATATCTGACTCCAGCTTCAGCTCCAGTTCCTCAAAAAATTCCGACTCCAGCGAAAACCCCCAACCAAAACTCTGGCTACTTGAAAAATTTTAGGTTGTACGTAATTGTACATAATGTTGAATACAATAACACTTATACATATATAATGTGTATATGTGGAATTGTACATGTTGTTGAATGGCGGATAGTGTTAATCAGTTAATGTTTATTTGAGACATATTAATTAAGGTCAGGATTGTTTTAGACAAATTGTTGTTAAATGTTCAAAGTGCTGTATTTTTTTAAATATGAGTTATTTTACTGTTGGTTAGTTTATTAGTTGGTTGGTTATTTGGTTGGTTAGGTTCAATTGTTGTTATTGAAACTCCAGGCAAGTTTTTTACAGGTAATTCACAGATTTCTGTTTTTCAAATTGATGCAATTTTTTGATAAGTAAAAATGTTTTCCAATGTTCATTCAATCTTGGAAATGATATTGAGAAATAATTAACTTAGTAGTTAAATATTCTTTATGTTTATGGATTTCTTGACTGTTGAATGTCAAATAAAACATTAGGCTAAATTTAGTTTTTTAGAAGTGAGTCATTAAAATTTGTTCGATATCGTTAGCTATAATAGGAAATGCAATATTCGGCCTTCAAAAATGGCCAGGACGAATAATCGCTGCGTCTCTAATGCAGATGTATGTTGTGATTGGAGTGCATGTAGCAGACATATGCTGATCATCCTAGGTTACTCACCTGGTTTACAGGTAGCTAATTAATGTATGTACATTTTAGTTGATTTCATTTAATATTACAATTTAGCCAGTGCTTGTTTGTATTTTTATTGTTTAGATTGAATGTTTGGTGTGTAAGTTTGCATGTTTGTGCATCTGGGCGACTATTATCAGCGATGTTGTTAGAATATTTTATTAGGTGATTTATTTAACTGGAAAAAATCCCCGTGTGTTGTGTTTGGGTGGCATGGAATCCTAGAACGAGGTATGTTTAAGGTATTCTTGGTGTGTGGGTATGTACGTGCAATTGTGTGTGCGTGCGTGTGGTGTGTGTTTGAAGGAATGTATCTAGTCAATCGTATGTCGAACATTCTAGTGCATCCATTCAAATGTTGGCATGTTGTTTAGTTATACAGATTTAAATGTTGTACGCTTATTTATAAGAAGGATCTCATAAGACATGGCTGTCAAAAACTCAGCGTAAACGCTTCAACGTACAACGAACGAACTTAAGAGGCTGGTAACGAACGAACTGAGCGTTACAAAAAACTTCCAAGATAACGACAAAATGTTTTAAAGTGAATTAATTTATAGCAAACCGACATAGCAACATTACACGTTTGATAATGTTTGAAACGTTGTGCCTGCTAAACCATGTTTTTTTCTCTATGTCCGTCTCTGCCTGTAGATATGTCGGTGTGTTGGGTATATGAATGAAACCACACACACTCACATTTACATTTGCATACTTACATTTATATTTATGTTGGTTCGTTCGTGTGTTTGTCTAATCAAGACGATTGTGTGTGTAGTGGATAGCAAAGTTTAGTTATGCACAAATATGTCTGGATGCACTCCAATGGATGTATTGCATAGATCTAGGCACATTTTCTTAATAGAAATTGTATTATATTTATTTTAAATGTATTTTAAATGTGCCAAATAACTTATAGGGTTGAATCAAACATCACTGTTGAACAGTATTGAAATATGTACATTTTACATATGTAACCAACCGATTTACACATATACATACATATATTTGTTGAGGTTTAAATAAGCAGAGATGAATGAATGAACGAACGTATGAATGAGTGAACGTATGAATGAATAAATAAATGAACAAAGGTACGAATGACCGAATGAATGAATAATGAACGAACAAAACAGACGGACACGGGCAATGTATATGTGGCATGCTATCAGGTTGCAAGCAAGTGAGTTGAAATTGTTTGAAATGCTGTTCATATTATACTTACATTTGGCGTACTAATACACAAGGATTCTTTATATTTATACAATTTAGGTATTTATTTACGTACGTAAACTTACATTTGAAGTTGTTTTATATGTAAAGCGTTTTCATTGGTTTAAATAAAATTAACATTTTTTAATCATTTTATTCTGTGATATTTTTAAATATGTAGCACATTGTTAGTAATAATGAAGGAATGATTATAAGTTGTACTTGTAAATGTCCATTTTTTCGTTTATTTATGTGTACATCCCATCAAAATTTTCTAAAAATAATTTTAAAATATTGAAATTAAAACTTTTTTTATTCAATCGCATAATTAAGAACAGATTTGGATAAAAATTATTTCAAATGGTCCAATTCCTACGAAAGGAATGTGACGCCTGTTGGTTTGCATGTTTTTCTGTTTGTTTTTACGTCTGCTTGTTTGTTTGCTTGTATGTCTACATCTCGTTCGTTTGTTTGTCTGTTTATGCGTCTGTGTGTTTATTTGTATGTTTGTAAGTCAGCACTTCTGTATTGACAATTTTATTTAATGTAACTTTGTGTGTTTAATGCGTTTGAATGAACGGTTACATAAATTTCTAAGCGACTTATCGGCATAGTAAACGAAAAACAAAAAAAAACTAAAAAAAAAAATACAAACAATAAAAACAGAAATTTATCGAATCTTTTGAAGTGGAAATGGGTTAGAGATTGTAAGAAAGTAACAAAGTTTCAAATCGTCAGTGATTAGTCGAGGGCAATAAAAGAGGTATGCTGAGTTGTGTTGTGTTTATATTTATGTTGTTGGCCTAAGTATGTAGTTCTGTTTGTACGTGCAGAAGAACAAACACACAGACAAACACACACACACACACGTACACATACACACACACATAAATGCATCTGTGCGTGATTATTTTCCGTTGTGTGTGCGTATTAATGTGTGAAGGTGAAATCACTTAAAATGTAATATACTAACTGATTTCTCAAGGATGAGTCAATGAAGAAAATTTATAAAATTATATGTTTACGAGAAATTTCATTGGGTCGTTGTTGTTGGATTGCTGTTGTTGTTGAATTGTTGTTGATGAAGTTTTTTTTGAAATGTTGTTGAATATTTTCTTGAAAGAGAGATCTTCAAATGATGTTTCTTAACAATCCAACAGCTCTCATACTTTCACTTTGCCGGTTTTAAATTAGATTATCTTCTTTTAATCGTGACTGCATTCGTGACTGCATTTATATATGTATATATGTATATGTATATATATATATGTATATATATATATATATATATATATCCATTATTGTGATGCTTTCCTGTTGAATGTACTTTCAATGATTTGTTTTTTAATATTTTTCTTCTCATGTTTTCGCTTTCACACTTGTCTTGCCTTAGATTAATTTAATTCTCTTTGATTCTGTCAGTTCTAAAATATATATTCGTTTGTTTTTTATTTAGATGGAAATGTGGGTTCGGAAACACCAAAGTAGCATTTTATTGCTTCGTGGAATTTTTTTTAGAAACGTTATTTTAAAAATAAAAGCTTCAAAATTAAAAACCAGCTCTTACAAAATGCCTAACTAATAAGATGAAAACACGTACATAATGTGTATATAGCATAATCACGTAGATCTATCTTTTGCCCGCACGCACTTCTATATGAAACGCATAACGGTTACTTAATTTTGTGTTAGTAATTGGTATAATTAGTTACAACAGTCATAAGTAATTAATTACTTCTTTGGCTTTAATGGTTGTTCATTTAACACGCACAATTTATTTAAGTCATCATCGTCATCATCATCGTCATCATCATCGTCGTCATCATCATCGTCATCATTATCAGTTTTGGCATCAGCATCACCACACAATCGTCATCGTCGTCATTCAAATCATCATCAACGTCATTCAGATTATCACCATCATCATCGTCAGTGTCATCAGTTTCACCATCATAATTATCATTAATCAATATTGTCATGTCATCACCAAATCATCATCTCTAATTATCATTCATTATTATTAGATTAATTTCTCGTCTTTATCATTATCATCTTTGTCATCGCATCTCGTCATTCTCGAGAACGTTCAACTGTTTTGTCACTTTATTATCACTATCATTTTGTCAAGTTTCACATTCATTTATTTACTGACAAAATTAATCAATAAACAAATATATATTATAAAAAAAATCTTAAAAAGCATTTTTTAAGATCTTTTTTCTAAATCTTTTACTCAACCAATTCATCCGTAGAAATTAACGACAAAATATCATAAAAAAACTGGTTCTGTACTAGGCAGCTTATCAATTTGTATTTTCACAAAGCTTATTTATACTGGCTCAAC
>NW_008704501.1:4063400-4167352 GCF_000326865.2 Helobdella robusta
GAGAGAGAGAGAGAGAGAGAGAGAGAGAGAGAGAGAGAGAGAGAGAGAGAGAGAGAGAGAGAGAGAGAGAGAGAGAGAGAGAGAGAGAGAGAGAGAGAGAGAGAGAGAGAGAGAGAGAGAGGGAGGGAGAGAGAGGGAGAGAAAGAGAGAGAGAGAGAGAGAGAGAGAGAAAGAAAGAGGCGTTACAAAACAACCCTACCAAACATCATTGCAATTAAGTAATTTAGTTTCCACAATTTTATCTTTCATGTTGCACACACTAGTCAATGCAATTTAATAAAATTGTATTTAATAAATAAAATTTTTAGCTAATGATTTAAATAGTTGAAAGTTATCTACGAATGAACGCTTGTATTGATTGAAATATTCAATAAATGAATGAATAAATGAATAATTGAATAAATAATTGAATAAATAAATAAATATAAATAATTTTTCTAAAAATTAAAATTATATAAATTATTAATTATATTAAATTGATTAAATAGAAAAAATAAAATGAGATGATGATGATGAAGATGGCAATAATAATGAGGTTAATGATGTTGCCATCATATACATATATACTTATTAAATAACTATAGCACTCTGATAAAACTTAGCACAGTAACAATGAAAATATAATGATGACCACGGTGACCAATGGTTAAAGGTTAAACATGAAAAAATTGTAATACACATGTACGCGATGATGACGAGTCTTAAATATTTTATTCATCTCATTATCCAACACAACTTGAACAAATGATAATCGGACAATTCGAGCAAATATTTATCAGGAATATTTGTTCAACAACTCAAATGTATGATTAATAATATTGATAAAAATTAAAACTGCTCCCACTTATATAAGTGATATGAGATAAAAATTTATTTGATGTATATTAACGAATAAAATATGTCATGGTAAAACCTGAAACCAAATTGAAACACCAGCTTGCTGCAGATAACAACAACAGCACAAAACAACAACAACAACACACAACTGAACACCAACAACACACACCAGAAACACACAAACCAACACGTAACATCAACAACAACACACAACTGAACACCAACAACACACACCAGAAACACACAAACCAACACGTAACATCAACAACAACACACAACTGTACACCAACAACACATACCAAAAACACACAACATCAACATGTAACAACAACAACACACCAGCAATACATGACATCAACATGTAACTGCATCTTTCTTTAGACCTGCTGAATCGCTCATCCAAGTACATTACTCAAACCGTTTTTACACCTATAAGCGGATATAACATGTTTCATCCATTTTTCCATATCTCTATAGGACATTCACCTCTGTTCATAATTTTATTCTTCGTTTGATCATCTACTCATAAATAAATATTTTTTTATTATTTCAATGTTTTATTCATTCAAAAATCTCTCCACCCAATCAAAGGTTCCATTTTAATTATAGTACTAATTTTCTTCTATTAATTATTTTGTCATATATATTACTTTTGCCATCATCATAATTATCGCCATCATCATCATTACCATCACCATCAACGTCATCATCTTCATCATCATCATCATCGTCGTCATCATCATCGTCGTCATCATCATCATCATCATTATCATCATCGATGTTTTTCTGTTTCGCACCAATCAGGGAGTCATTATTTTAATTCATTCGAAATCTTTTTTTCATTCATCATCACAATAATCTCCAAAATTATTACCTTATCATTATAATCGCTTTCAATCAACATCATCATCAGAGTCATCCTCATACACACACACCACACACACACACACACACACACACACACACACACACACACACACATACACACATACACACACACACACACACACACACACATATATATATATATATATGTATATATATATATATATATATATATATATATATTTCGTCCTGATTATAAATTCTGCATATAATACGTGAGAAAGTATTATGCATATCATATATATGTATATATTATATATGAAATATATTATAAAATATACATATATATATATATAATGACACATATATTATATACAAACACTTGTTATACAGTTTTGTTGTGATGTTATTCATGATGTCAGGTTATGCAATGACGTGATGTTATTGGGTAGTAAGGCGGTGCTCTGTATTCAAATTACACAATTTGCCGTTTGTACGGTGGAATTCCTGATAATAATGCACTCTAGACAAATTGATAAAATTATAGAAACACACACACACACACACATACACACACAAACGCACAAACATATATATATATATATATGTGTGTGTGTGTATATATATATATATATGTGTGTGTGTGTGTGTGTGTGAACAATAGAGAACGTATAAATAAGAAGACTATGTTATCGGGTCTGGATGAATTAGTTTAGCTGTAATTGTGTGTAAAAGTTTGATCGGCACTGTATATGTAAGTATATATGTATGTGTGTGTGTGTATGAGTGTGTGTATGTGTGTGTGTGTGTGTGTATGAGTGTGAGTATGTGTGTGTGTGTATGAATGTGTGTATATATATGTGTGTGTGTGTGTGTGTGTGTGGTGTGTGTGTGTGTGTGTGTGTGTGTGTGTGTGTGTGTAGGGATTGTTTCATAAGTATAATTTTTTTTAAATTTCATCATCGTTACAAATTTTGTTGTTTGAACATTGAAATTTTTATAAAATTAATTTTTTCTAAATAATTATTTTATTTAAAATTCAATTTATTTTCCAATTTGAGGCCATTCAAAAACAAACAAAAACAACACACTAAACAAGCAGTTCGTCATCATCGTCGTCATCACCATCAACATATCGATGGGATACTCTTATTTTAAAATATTAAATTTTTAGATTAGCGACATACTATTGCAAAAACAATCCTACTTTGAAAACTCTGTTATATTAAATTAACCAACTCTTGTAAGAAGTTGATCGGATACATCGGCAAAAAATTATCTGAAATAACGACAAATATACACCATACAAATAATAGTAAAAAAAACTTCAAAAAACAACAAAATTGTGCTCAACAACAAAAACGGTGTCACCATCTACATCTGCATTGCTATAAGAGGCAACAACAAAAATAAAGTTGTTATCATCATCATCAAGAGCAGCAACGACAACAACAGCAACACAGCGATATTGTTGAAAAAACAAGGCGATATCAGTAACACCAAATTCAACAACATCAACAACAGCAACAACAACAGCAAAAGCAACATAATGTCATCAGGAAAACGACCCAACAACCCAAAATTGAAACGAAACAACAACAACCACAAACACAACGACAACGACGACCGCATTAGCTACAACCACAGCAACAACCACAGCAACAACATCAACAGAAGCAACAAAATAACGTATAAAGTTTTGTTGCTGGGTGATTCGGGTGTCGGCAAGACATCTATCATGAAGTCTCTTACTGGATCACCCTTCAGCTACAACATGCTCTCAACTGTCGGTAAGTATGCACGCACGCACACGCACACAAACACACAGGCACACACACAAACACACATGTACACGCAATTAATTTCAGAAATTTGCCCATTGTGAAGTTTATGATAGCCATTACATTACACATTTCAAAAGTATTTTAAAACGAATTCTTGACTTTATCTTAATAGCACTAAGTTTGACGCTTGAGACAAGTAGATAGATACATATTTATTAACTTTAATAATTAATTAATTAATTCATTCATTATTTTATTGATTAATTAATTACTAATAGAAGTAGGAAAACAATGAAATGTATATTCTTTATAATTTTATTTCATTTAACTTATTAACTTAATTTTTCGCCGCGTTTAATACCAATGTATTATTTTAACAAGTTTAAACGTATTATACACGTATCTACAATGTATATATATGTGTGTACGACAGACAGATAGAACATAATATAGCCATTATAACACACACACATACACACACATACACACACACACACACACACCATATGCACATGCACACACACGCGCGCGCGCACTTCCACATATGCAAATCTAACAGCGGACAATTATTCAGCAATTTATTCAGATGACACATAAAATTCTTTATCGAAGTTATATGTGGGTAAGCAAGCATCAGAGAAACTATTAAACAGAAACTATATGTAAAGCCGCTATTCATCCGAATACATAATACACAAACAAACAGACAGACGATGCACAAACACAAACACGTTAAGACAAACACATGTGTGTGTATGTATGTGTGCGTGTGTGTGTGTTATGTGTGTGTTAATGTGTTTATGAAAACTGATAAAAGATATTTGGGTGGCTGGTTGGCTGAATAAACAATAATTCAATCCTGCTGTAAACGAATGCTTAAACTACGAACACATCAAGTTTATCATTCGAGATATGTCGTACTTTTTGTATTTTTTTGTCATGTCTTTAACTGGAGTAAAGATTTCACATAACAGTAACGATGTTGTGATGATGTGCCTCTGGTGTTTGTCGTGTTTCATGGTACTGGTAGATTTCGGATCTGACCTCGAAGAAACTGCAGACGGTTGTTTAAATGAGACACTTTTTTATGGAATAATAAGGAGGAAAGAATCTCACGGATGGTGGTGTGATGTTGAATCAAATTCATTCATCAATCTATTCAAAAAAGATTTTTGTAGAATGTTTCCTTATAAAAACAAACCGGGTCATTCCATAGACAGATAGATACATAGATAGACATTTTGATAGACAAATAGATAGTCAAATGAATAGATAGATAGATAGATGAATTGATAGACAGAAGATAGATATATCGAAAGAGATCTACTATAAAAGAAAAACAGGGCGTTCCTTTCATAGAATAGAATGAAATGAGCCAAGCCCGTTTCAGATTGCAAAGTTGTTATGAAAAGATAATTATTTAATAAAAACATACCTCTAATAACTTAACATATGTGTAAAATCGCTAGTATTCGTTGTCTCCACTCTTAGGAATCCCGCCAAATTAGGATGATGACATTGTGAAATAAAAAAGTGAAGGCTTGTGTTTTTCGTACTAACTTTTTTTTCTATTTTAAAATGAAACCATCAAATGGTTTCTTGATAAGAAAGAATCATTGATGTTTGGATGCAGGTTCGTCAAATAGGATTGGCTGGCGGAGAACGTATTAATTACAAATGTCTTCTTGGCTTCGAAAGAAAAAACAACATTAATTGATGTCATGGGCTTCTTACATGAAAAAACATCAATTAAAAACATTGCTAAGAGGATTGAGTTGATGACGACGACGATGATGTTGAAGAAAACTAAGATGGCGATGAAACAAATATCTACCATGAATCACAAACGATGGATGATCTTTTTATATGATATGAAGTCTATCATTTTGTTCAATGCAAGTTGAAGCAGACATTTTCAGATGAAAACTGTTCAAATTCGTCTTAATTTCAAATCAACTATCCACTTTCTTTTTTCATGTGAATACTTTGAAAATTTATAATAACAATAACAATAAAATATTTAGTATTTTTATTTAATTAAAATGCACTTGGAGAAAAAATAAAAAAAAATTAATTTAATTGAAGCGATGGATTATTTTAACAAGCAAAAAATATTTAAACTTGTTTTTATAATTTAATTATTCTGTCTGTGTGTTTGTGTATGTGTGTTTGTGCGTGCGTGTGTGCGTGTGTATGCGTGTGTTTGTGTGTGTATGTGTAGTGTATTTTTGGTATGTGTGTGTGTGTGTGTGTGTGTGTGTGTGTGTGTGTGTGTGTGTGTGTGTGTTGTGTTTCTCACAGCTACAGCTGACATTCACAACTAAACAATTTTGGAACTCATGACGACTTCTTATCTTGGCTAATAGAAACATGATGTCAATATTTTTCTAGCTAAATAATTTATTTCAAAAATATCCAAAAATTTGAAAGTTTTAAATTTGTGGCGTTATCTTGTTTGTTATCTCCGATGATAATAATTTACCGAATGAAAATAGCTCGCTGCAGTTTTGTTGGTTTTAATTGATTTTTGATTTGAGAAACGATTCATTGATGAATGTTTTTGTTTCTATTGTTTAGTAATTTAAACATGGGACCATCAACAACAACATGCTGAGGCGTGATGGCCTAGCGGTTAAGGTCGCCAGGTGCTGTTTCGTAGTGACCGGGTTCGAATATGACAAGAAGATTTCCGTATATAACATACTTCGTGTGCGATGCGTCTTTTTTTGTGCGTTGTTAATTTTTCTGACCCTGGGAAGAGTGTGATAGACCTTTAACCTTTAACGTTTAGTGATTTTTATAATTATCAATTTTGTTTAACATTCACTCTAAATTCTACAAACTTGAAGTTGTTAATTATTATGAAATGAAAACAGAGTAAAACAGATAAAAAATAATTTTTAATAAGATTAATATTAATAGCAGCAACATCAAAAGTGAGTTATATTGAAATGTATGGACTGACTGATTGCTGAAGCGTCATTTGATATTGTTAATTTGGAGATAAATCTGTAATTAGAGATGCAATCATAAATAATTAACAAATCTAACAGAGAGAGAGAGAGAGAGAGAGAGAGAGAGAGAGAGAGAGAGAGAGAGAGAGAGAGAGAGAGAAAGAGAGAGAGAGAAGAGAGAGAGAGAGAGAGAGAGAGAGAAGAGAGAGAGAGAGAGAAAGAGAGACAGTATAAACTTAATTATTCTTAATAACTAGTTTTAACTAAATTAATTAATTGAATGAAATTATTCATCTAATATTTTTACCAAACGCTGGCTAAGTGTACAAACAAACGAACGAACAAACGAACAAAAAAAAACGAACAAACAGATAATTTATTGGTGACTAACTGATTGAGTGATTGATTGATTGATTAAATGAATGACTAAAAAATTACGAAAATAAAACTGAAAAAATAAAAACTACTTCACAGGAATTGACTTTGTGAAGATGGCGTTCGAAGTCGACGGAGCCCAAGTGACTCTACAGATTTGGTTAGAAGACTTTTCTGCCAATCTTCACCCCACTATTAACAGTAACGAAACAAATGACCTTATCTCCCAGGACTTCACAAATTCCAAACATTACCATCGTAGCCAATTACGACATCATCAACAGCCGAGAGTTTAATGGCTAGGGGATAGTAGTTAGTTTAGATGGTACGCAGCATCACATCATGTTTTTAGATTAGATAAGAACAATTATAGAGCAGAGCTACGTTTATTTGGGCTTGTAAATGAAATTAAATTAATGTCCTACTGGGTGTGTTAAGTGGTTATCTTGAAAAATAAATAACTCGACGTCGGGTTTCAAATATTTTTTTTTTAATTTTACACACACGCACACACACACACACACACACACACACACACACACACACACACACACACACACACACACACACTCACACACAAACTATAATGTAACGTGATACGAAAAAAAATTTAATTTCAAAATTTTAAAAATTAAAAATATTTTTTTGTAGATCGATTTATATTTTATATTCATTCAAACGTCAATTTTTGAAATTTAGTTCAAAAAATGTTCAGCGTCGTTTGATTTTCAAATATTCGTTGCTACCTTCATTCTCGTACGTCTTGGCTGAACAAGATCAATTGCTGCAAGTTACCAAAATAGAAGTTTATAGATACATTGAACTTTGAAAAAAAACCCTTTTTTTTCTCAAATCCATAGTTATTAGATAGAAAGTTCTAAATTGAAGGATTGAAAAAATTGGAATTTTATATTCTTCTTCAAAAATATATACTACATTTTTGTTACCAGTTAGCTACGCACCTGAAATCAATCATTCTCTACCGAGTCGTTAATGTTCACCCAAATGTAATTTATCCATCTATCCACTCAGACTTCCATTTATTCATTCATCCATCCATCTATCCATCCATCCATCCATTCATACATACATCCATACATCCATTCATGTATTTATTCATATGTGCATTCATCCATTCATTTATTCATTCATTCCTCCATCCATTCATTCAATCATTCATCCAGGGACACAGCGGGACAAGAGAGATTTCGAAGCATATCCCGGTCTTACTACAGAGACACAAAGGCAAATAATCCTTGCAATTCATTCATTCATTCATTTATTCATTCATTCATTCACTCACTCACTCGTTCATTCATTCACCCATTGCACACATCATTTTACTTACTCGCAATGTCACCATTATTGTCATCATTGCCTCTTATTGATATGGTCATATGAGCTAAGCATTCGTCTAGAGTTTAGACTCTAGACCTAGCAGAATGATTTTATTTTTAGTACTGTTGTAATAATCTATATAGACATCAGTCAACATGACCATCATCACAGTCTACATCATTATCATTTATTTTCAGCCAATTTTTCATTCAGATTTTTTACCTTTCCAATTGAAAAAAGACAGTTGCCTTGTGATTAAATTAATTAAAATTAAATTTTTCAAAATCGTTTTTGTATTAAGTTCGGTGGCAGAAGTTTGTTTGCTTGACCACAATCCCCAATCAAATTGCGACTTACCATTTACGCTAAAAAGTTATTCACCGTACAGGTGTATATAAATTTTGTACACTTTGCGAAAGTTATTGTATCATTGCACGTCGACACCAGCATATCTATATTTCAATTAACTTCTACGACATTATCATGTCATCATCGTCGTCACATCACATTATCACATCACTACATTATCACATCATCACATTATCACATCACCACATTATCACATCACCACATTATCACATTATCGTATCATTTCCACAGGGTTTGATCCTCGTGTATGATACCACCAACAAGGAGACGTTTGAGACTTTGGACTACTGGATGAACTCCATCGAATCAGTCTGTTCAACTTTTTTGATTGTTTATTGTTTTACGTATTATCGTTGCGTATAAAACTAAAGCAATATGATAACATTCAGCCAGTGTGGTCTAGGTTAGACAACAAACACCCAAGACCTAAAAAACTCTGTAAACAAAACTTGGATAAACATCGCTAAGCATCATCAACAAACTTTCACAACAAACAAACAAACAAACAACAACAAACAGGCACAACTCACTAACAACTGACCACATCAACATGAACAGATCTTCGACAAAGACTGCAAAGAGCCAGTGCCAGTTGTCATGGTCGGTAACAAAATGGACCTCGCTGGCAAGAGGCAAGTTTCATACCAAGATGGGCGAAAGGTTTGTAACATTTTAATTTTTTTTTATTATCGTTTTTATTATTTTTCAGTTTGGTTGTTTTTTTTTGGTTTGTGTAGTTAGAATTGTAAATGGTTCTGTTTATCTTCACTGATGTTGTTTCGCTATGGAAACAAAACAAAAGTTATTCACACTTAATGACTTTCTGTACAAAATCGTTTCAAAAATCTTCCCGTTGACAAACATTCAATGACAAATCACACCGGAAAAATTTTTTAAATTTTAAAAAACACTTTTTTCAAATGGCGTTAAATATATAACTGAGTTTAACTAACATAAAAAACTATTTTTTAAAAATTCATAATAACCTCCAAAAACTCATCTTGACTATGATGTTACATATATTCCATAACTTCGTTTTAACATTACCATCAGAATATAAATCAAAGACGTCTTTCTGATCTCAATAAATTTGATCTCTGCAAATCATCATCCATTACATTCCATCAGGCACACGTACACACCACACACAAACAAACACACGCACACATACACACTCACAAACACACATATACACACTCACAAACACACACACACTCACAATTCATTATGCGAAACTTAAACTAAGCCTAGTTTATCCTGACATCGAGATAGGCAGAATTTAAAGAACCACCGGTACGTACGTACAAATGTTTCAAAAGTGATTCATTTCACTAGTTTCTAATTAAAAATTTAATTAATATATGCTAATTTGATTTAACATATTTGCATATATAAATATTTATGTGATGCTGTGTGTATATTCATGTGGAAATAATTTGCATCAGTTGTTTATGAGTGTTATCGAAACAAGATTAAAGGGCGTCTCAATAGAAGGGAAATATCAGAACAAATCTACATCATCTTACTACTACCGTTACACATGCATACGTGTTCCTATACAAACATATTAACTATATGTACATGTTTGTATACATACATGCATTTATAAAGAATACATGTTTATAAAAATGTTTATATCTGTACACACATACGTGTACGTGTTTGTAGAGTCTTTTCATCTTCAAGGGTTCTACCAAAAATGTTTCGGCATGATGTTGTTGTGGGTTTGTGAGTGTCTGTATGTTGAAAGAGTTCTTGGGTTAGAGCATTACTCAGCAAGTATACAATATGTATTTCTTACTTCAAACGTTTCTAAATAAGCAAACAAATGAATGAACGAACGAACGAATGAACGAATGAATGAATGAATGAACGAACGAATGAATGAACGAAGAACGAATGAATGACGGATGAATAACACGCAGTTATCAGAGCGAAACTTCATGGCGGGTTTCATGGAGACGAGCGCAAAGGACGGGACGAACATAAGAGACTGCTTCCAACTTCTAGCTGAGAACATCGTCGATACTTACGATCGCAACATGGTTCGAAAGTTATTTATAAAATAATTATTCCAAAGCAATAAATTTAATTTGAAATTAATTAAAATCAACTAGTAAGTGTTATTTATTTTAAGCCATTAAATTTGATGTTTACTTGTTATTTACAATAATTAATTACCAAAACGAAACGTGAAGATGGATATGTACCGCCTGTCGCAGGCCATCGACACAATCAAGCGATCGGTCGACTACCCAGCAGCCACTGAAGATGTGGTAGCCGCCCCAACCACATTAACCACAAACCCCCATCGCGCTGATGACAAAAAGAAGTCAAGTGATGAAAAATTTCACAAAACAAATAAAAGAGAAAAGCACAAATTGATAAGAACGAAAGATAAAAAATCGAAGACCATAAAACTAAAATCATTTGGGATGTCAAAGACATCCGGTTGCCAATGTATCCATTAATAAATATTCTATTGACTTTGTTTTAGCTGTGCCTTCATTTTTAATTCTTTGTTTGTTTTTTAAACTACTTAAAATTTTTTAAACCGAAAATTGATTTACATTTTTTCGAAATTATTGTAAATAAATTATTTGTTAAACTATTTAGTTCAATTTTATTCAATTTTTATTGAGGTATTTTGTACTTCACAGTTAATCTTTTGTATCGTTTCAAGTACAAATGCAATCGTCAACTCATCAAGTCATATAGATTCTTTAAAAATGAAATGAGGATGTTTTGAACAACGATCTAGTCATTCATTCTTTTTATATGTAATTTAATGATTAAAATTAAATAATTAATTTTTTTTTATTTCGTATTTATAATCATTGTCTATTTTCGTCCATTCATTTGTTTTGAAGACTTTTTAATCTTTTGAAGACTTTTTAATACATAAAATCTTCATCTATTTAGAGTGTTTCTAAACATTTCTTCAATTTATTAAAAAAACTATTGTTAATAAGTTTTAATTAGTTAAAAATAACTTGTAAAAAGTATTGATATGAAGTATTTTTATGGATATGTTTGTAAATTTTATTCGCTAGGACGTTGAAAAATGTCTATTGTATGTTTCATATGAAATAAAGAACAACAGTTTCAAAACCTGTTTTGTAGAGTTATATATTTTGAGATATTTTTTATAATTTTAAAAGTTTAACAACAAATTTATTCCTTACTTTTTAAATCAATCTCAGACAAGCAAACCACAATAAAACGAGCATGTGTAATGTACGTAATCCCGTTAAAACCAGGTCGAAACAATTTTGAGTGTTGTTGAAACGTTGCTTGCTAATCAATATGTCGTTAAAACGGTGTTAGTTGATCAATAACAGACTTCCGTTCATTTAAAAATCACCATTTAACATCTATAGCAATCATTTAAAAAATATAGCGTCTGAACGAATAAATAATTATATCCCTAAAAAAATGGATCATTTATTCGAGTTCAGACTTCGTTCGAATGATAAAAATAAGAATTGAAGTTTAAAGTTTGCTAAAAAGCCTCAGACGTTTATGCGAAGATTATTGTTGTCAATTATCATAATTCTCACTGTAATTATCATCATCCATCTTGTAAATGTTGTCATGAACATCGTATTTATCAGAAACATCATCATCATCATCGCCACGACCCGTCAAATGACATCATCATCATCCCACATGCCTTCACGATCCGTCAAACGACATCATCATCATCTAACAAACTCTTAGATTGGCTTGCGGTAACACATCCATTATTGCCGGTGACGTCATTATCATCCACGTTTCTGATTGGCTGGAAGGCGTAGGGCAGTTTGTTTTTTACTTTCAGATAGGAGTACACCGCGGCATAAATGAGGATGGTGATGACGATAGAGAGGATGATGTGGAAGCCGAATGAGGCGACGATGGCATGTACGTTGCGATCGTCCAGCTGGTTCCAACGGGGGTTTAATGAACTGCCTGGATGCGATTGATTGTGCTGTGTGCGGCTATGTAAATAGTGTTGCAAAATAAATTCTATTGTACGTATGTACAATAGAATTTCAAAATAAATTCTATTGTACGTATGTACAATAGAATTTATTTTGCAATATCTTATAATCAATATTTCTGTGTATAAACTAGAGGACAGCCTTGAAACATGATTAAAAATTAAATGTGTCAAATATATCAAGTTGTCGTCGAAGTTGTTACGTGACTGCTGTCATGGAATTAAATTTTTATTTCATTTACTCTTTGTCGTGAGACTTATGAAACAACAACCCCAGTCTAACATTATAGCAGAGGTTTAGTTCAACAATTATAATTTATAACGAAATCTGTTGAAAATCTGTTTTCAGACTCAACAAATTTCAAAATAATGTTAAAGTAAAATGATTTTAAAATGGTTAACAAAGAGGTGGAATTCCAAAAACCACGCAAACGCTCATTGTTAAATTTTAAAAAATGCGCGATAATGTTATTCAGATGTTAAAAAAATAGCAGTACACCATTTTGATTGTTTGATGATGGTTGATTGGCTGGCTGGTTGCTTGGTGATGATTGATTGGCTGGCTGGTTGCTTGGTGATGGTTGACTAGCTGGCTAGTTGTTTGGTAATAATTTATAAGTAATTTTGTATAAATTTATTTTCAAAATGGAAATAAAAAAAACAGACCAGGTAATGGGTATGGCAAGTACATGACGAAGGAAGCTTGGATGAGCCAGGTACCAAGCAACATCACTGCAATGCACCTCAGCACTGATATCTTTATTTGTGTTGCATATTTTTATCAATTATAATAAAATAATTTGAATAATTATTTCAGAAACTATTATATAATATTAAAAAATGATTGCAACGACAATACAACATCTAACAGAAGCGATTCAAATCTTTAAATTATCTCAATTCACAAGCAAAAGCAAAGAAAGAAAAGATGGAGAACCTGGATGAAGCATGGAAAGAGCATTTCAACGAGAGCGAGGAGACTGACGATGTACATGATGGGGATGGGGAGGACGTGGATGGCTGTCTCCAGCATTGCTTTGTCGTGCATGTGTGCGTGAAAAGAGAATGAATATCCAAACCTGGTCCGTGTGATGTCGTGCAAAGAGGTCACTATAAATTTATGTGCATTGCTGTCATTGATATCATCATTACTGTGATTATCGTCTGCTAACAACAGTAGCGAAACGGCAGAATTGTCGAATGTGTTCATCTGAGCCGCCAATTTTACGAAACTTTAGCACGCAAACACAAAAATAAATAAAAATAACCATTTTTAAAGATTTTTTTTGTTTGTTTTACAATGAGCTATAAACGACATCAATACGTCAACGGTAGAGAAACTACGGTAACATCAACGCATCACACACACACACACCACACACACACACGCACACACACACACACACACACACGCACACAAAACTAAAAATTGAAACCAGAAAAAAGCGAGGGAGGCGCTGATGTAATCTGCCCCCTTGAAGAGTGGCAGGCGGTAGGACATGAGGATGTCGATGATGCCGTGCGTAATGAAAATCGTGTAGATGGACATGTGCTGCATCTGTGCCACCTTCAAGAAGTTCCCTTCTTCGTCCAAAAACTTCACCCCCTCAGAAAATATTTCACCAATCAAACCTGGATGTTGTTGTGTGTGTGTGAATGTGGTTTGAGAACGAACATGATTGTCGTTTTTGTTTGCATGACGCAACTACGTGTTTGTTGTTCAGTACATAATTTGTTTTGAAATAATCTTGAGAAGAGAAACTGTTGTTCATGTTGGACAATAATATCATTGTTGTTTAATGCTGCTACTGCTTCTACTATGTATGCCAGTAAGATAAAATTTCATCATTTTCGACTGCAGTGTGTCTCGATAATATTTTAATACACCATTGAGTGAAATATTATTCAATAAATACTACTTAGCAACGTCAAGTTGAATGGCTGTAATTGAGCAATTAATCAAATGTTATCAAAATTCACGTACAACTGCAAACATCTCAATAAACATGTATCACTCGAGAGCTCTCTCACACATGCACACACATGCACACAGAGTATGCATGTGGTGAATGACTCTAATCAGGTAGAAAGTTCGGTGGCGTTCAACGACCCGACTGATATGAAGCAGCAAGCACATACACACGTGCACGTTGGCAAACAATCATATCGTCTTATTTATGAAAAGTTAATTACCTATCTACCTTCATCATCAACAACAACATCTACAACATCAACAACAACAATATCAACAACAACAACGACAAAAACAACGACGATGATCACAACCAACAACAGCAGTAACAACTGCGATTATATCTAAAAAACATAATAATAATAAGTATATAAAGAAGATGAAGAAGAAGAAGAAGAAGAAGAAGAAGAAGAAGAAGAAGAAGAAGAAGAAGAAGAAGAAGAAGAAGAAGAAGAACAAGAAGAAGAAGAAGAAGAAAAAGAAGAAGAAGAAGAAGAAGAAGAAGAAGAAGGAGGAGGAGGAGGAGGAGACGAAGAAGGAGAAGAAAAAGAAGAAGAAGAGTGAGAACAACATGAAAAAAAACATTTGATATATTTCTTAATAAAATGAAAAACAATAACAACGAAAATAGAAACAAATGATTGACGCGCCAACCTTGATCCAAAAACTACAAAGAGATCGATCGATGAAAATAATTAAAATGATATCTTCTGCCATTTAGTTGACATTATAATTTGATGAAAAATTCTATTTCAACTTTTTTCCAAAAATAATGTTAACTCAAAAATAAATCAAAACTGCATAGAAAAAAATCGCATGTACGCTCGACAACCAACCCTCGACTAACTTCTGGCATCACGACAAAAGGGCACAGTAAGAAAGGGTGCAAGACAAAAAGGGTTTATATCTAGTTTACATTTTTTTATTGTGTTTAAGCTATTTTAGCGGGGATTTTAATTGCGATATTCGAAGTTTTTTGATTTGTTTATGTGTTATTCAATTTGAATCCGATAACACTAAGTAATATCATCGACACTGGTGACGCAATTCAATTAAATTTTGGTTTTTATAATTCAAGAAATTATTTTCAATTTTAAGATGCTGGAAAATGTTGCAATAAATTACTTTTACTCGAATATAAATTATTAATAATTAGCAATAAATATTATAGTTATTTTTAACTTTAATCTTACTCTCATAGCGCCCTTATTACTTGCGCCTTTCTAGTTCGCGCCCTTTAATGCCTTGCGTCCTTGTTGTACGCGCCTTTTTTGCACTACATTCTTATTGCTTTGTTCTTTTTGTCTGCTCTTTTTTGTCGGTGAGCCCTAATTCTCAACCAACCGAACGACAAAACAGCTACCATTCAGACAACCGGCCAATCAATCAACCAACCAACAAAAAACCAATCAAACAACCAATCAGCCAATCAACCAGCCAACTAACAAATCACTAACCGCCAATTGGGAAAAGAGTTTTCAAGATGGCTTCCAGAGGAATGTGGCGTTTGCATGGAAGAGCGTAGCTCAGTTTTGATCTAAATTCTTTTTGGCTATGTAAGGACTTTGATATGAAAAAATTTGCATTATTTCAACAACACATTTATTATTATTATTACTCAATAATATTATTACTGTAATTAATTGATAGCAATAAAAATAATATTGAAATTGACAGTTTAATTAATGCATTCAGTTAATTTTTTTTATAAAGAAAATGCTTTTATACATCAAACTATGATGTCAACTATTGTTCCGATAAATGTTTAAGAAGCACAATTTTCTTTTGTTTTCATATTTAGTACAACAATTAATTTTTTAACAGCAAAAACAACAAAACAAATAAATAAATAAACAGAGGCGTACTTTAATGTAGTGGGCGAACATGTTGAACATCCACCAGAAGGATAATATGACAAAGAAGAGGGCCTCGTCTATGTGCCCCACAAACGATCCCATCCTGACAATGACGATGTGGCTGTTGTTGTTGCTGAATTTTTATTGTCGTTTTTTATTGTTGTTGTGTTGTGGTGTGGACGCGTTGAGCTCTGATAGATGAACTTGCGGAAGATCTTTCGCGATGCTAAAATTCGGTAGTATTAGTTGTTGTTGTTGTTGTTGTGGAACGAGATTTGCAGCTGCTGTTATTGGAATTAATGTTAGTGAAATGTCGTTGCCGTTGATGACGTCAATAATGAGTTTGTTGGTGTTGGTGCTAACAATATCTACCGACCTGCTGTTGTTTTTAATGATGCTTTAGTCTCATAACTGATTTCATTAAAAAGATGAAGTCGCGAGCCGTATTAACGATATTGTAGAGTGTTTCAGTGAGTTAATTTTTATCATTTGTACATAGCACTGGAAAGTTGTAATTGAAATTCAAATCGTTTTTAACGATCAAACTGCGATCTTATTTGTTAAAAAGTCTAAATGATGACAAATCGTAGAGATAAGAGATATACTGACCACAGAGAATATTATGTTACATATAAGCTTTTGAAACTTTAACAGCATTGCAGTCAGCAGGCGCTTGCTTATATTGATATTACAGGCAAGCATTGATATCACATAATAGCCTTATTGTCATTATCGTCATCATCATATAAAAATACCTATAACATTAATTAATACTTATGTGCACGTATTGAAGACATAAGATACGTATGCTTAAGTGTGCGCCTCAATGTAAATATAAACTGTAAAAATATGCGATAGCGCACGTATGCAGCAAGCCATTGAAGTCTCATTCACGACAACATTATCCACCCTAAATTTTCTTGCTTATAATTCAATTAATAATTGTCAATCAAATGATGTCACTCAGGGTCGGATGATCTTGAAGTCTGGGGGCAGAATAAAAAAAAAAAAAGAATTTTTTTTCCGTCAAGTCTTTCAAAAAATTTTGCCAAAATTATTGAAGCAAAAAAATTTGGATACTTGCTGGAGTCAAAAACAATTTATTAAAAACTAAAATTACCAGGTTAACGATTGAGACAAGGTCCAACATTATGGCGGCGGTGGTGGTGCAGTACAAGTGTTGGAAGAAAATTGCGAAGGAAGATGTTGCTGATCGGTCGTAACTTGGATAATTCTTTTAAATTCTTTTGCGGAGCCTTCAAATGGATGGATGCAGATGAATGGATGGATGGATGGATAGATGGATGAGTATATGAATAGGAATTTCGATAAAAAATTAGTTAAAATTTAAAATTTTTTTAATAGCCTGAACGAATTTTTATCTATAACAAGCGCCGTAGCAAATTTTCCAAAAATTTCACTTTACATCTGAGGTATGTATGTGTTATCAAAAAATAAACAAAATTTTAAATATAATGAGTAGACATTTTCATATTTACATTATGTTAGCCCTCTGAAGATAGCTCAGAAATGAAATGCTCTACAGGTCTACAATACAATACGATAAAGCAAATATTGCATAAAGGCATATATTCGGCATTCTTTGGCACCATCTATGTGATGTATTAATACCTACACTTTCGTGTTAATATGCATTGTTAGGCGTCCTTTTATTGGTGCTTTCTTTAACTTATCCTTTGTTAGGTGTTTCTTTTTAAATGCTTTGTAAACTGTCTGCAAGTTAATGGCATTCTGTTGAACTTTACTGACTTAATAGACGGCTTGTATAATATTAATGAGTGAGAGAGTTCTAGATGAAAGCAGTTGTCGTTGTGATATACAAATTTTGTTTTGTTTTCCAGGATTCTACGTTCTATTACAATGCTATAGTATTCTTTTGAATGATTTTTTATTGCTCGTTTCAGCTTGGGCATTGTTAAATGTCTTGTTAATGTTGTTGTTGGCTTACTATTGTATTCGGACTTTTGGTGTTCAGCTCACACTTATTAGATATTTGAAAGAGATGATTGAGCTGCATTATCGAGTTTGATTTGGAGATACAATTGTTTTTTTTAATATTAGTGACTGTTTTATTAGAATGCTACATTCGAAACTTTAGTTTTTCATTTTCGTTTTGACATTGTCTTTTTTAATATTTCTAATTATACTTTTTTATTTGTTTTGAGCGATGATGACGTATGGTGATTTGGTTGTAAATGATGACGTCATTTGAATTATTGTTACTGTTGTTCTTTGCGTTGGAAGTTGTGTTTATGTGATTTTTTATATCCGTTGATTAAAAGAAGGTTAACAATCCATTGTAGTTCAATTTTTTTAGACTTGAGCAACTAGTGAAGGCTCGGTTTACAATCAATCAATGAAAATATATAAATATAATATTGTGCTATTTATACCGCTCCCTACGCACGCATATGCATATATTGATATATTTTTTAAAGTGTTTAACTATGTTTTTTTTATTTCTGTTTTGTTTTCAGCTGATTCGTTTTTTCAAAATTTGTTTGTTTATACGTTCATATCTCTAACATTATATCTGATTGTTCGTGCTATAAAAGTGCGTCTTGCGTCTCCGTCTTTAATAAAAAAATTGAAATTTGAATCGACCAATCACCTTCACAGCATCCAATTTGGGCTTCTTGCTTGATACACGCATAAAAATATCATCAGTCACTCGTATGACTCACTTCAAACATTTATATCGACTTAAACGTTATTTAAACAGCCCTACTATATAAACACTGGCGTATGTATTTATAACATTCCGCCTATTGCAATAGCTTGTATTATAAACTGTCACACAAATCAATTGCAACAATACAATCAATCCAGAATCGAGCGGCCAAAATGGTGGCAAGTAAACAAAAATTTGATCACATGAGGCCAGTGTTGACAGACCTCCACCGGTTAACAACCAGCAAAATGATAATCCACATAACTGCAGTGTTAACGTTCACATCAGTCAATGGTTAAGCACCAATAAATTTACCGAAAAAAGCAGCCACTTCAAGTTCCTGTTAGAAATCTGATCTGATCCTTTAACCGTCCCAGTGACTTGTCTGCAAATTGGATCAGGTGGCATTGCTGTTACTTGTTCTGCTGTTTAGAACATCTTGCCAAACTCGCTAAGAAAATATCCGTTGAAACATTCAAAAGTTTAATTAAAAACTCGTTCGTTTTTTTTTTGGTCGGTTTTACATCAACTATTGCTAGTTTCTTTTTAACTTCGTAGAATTTAATTGAATTAATAGAATTAACTGTACATAATTGAACTTAATACACACACACACACACACACACACACACACACACACACACACACACACACACACACACACACACACACACACATATATATATATATATCATCTTAAAAATTTATATTGATTTAAACGTTATTTAAACCAAAATATTATACAATACTGTATATTGATATACATATATATACTTTAACACACATATACTATACCATATTATAATATACTTTACTATATAATGGGCGGCGTGATGGCTCAATGGTTAAAGGCGCCTGGTCTTGCTATTGCAATGACTGGGTTCGAATACAAAGACATCCCCGCAATGTGTATGCAATGTGTATGATGCGTGGTTTGCACGCGTATTCATATACGCTGTGTGTGTTTGTCGTTGAAACCTCTGAAGCTAACGCAAAAGAGAGAGGGAGTAACCTTTAACCTTTAAACTTTATATACTATAACAGACTAAAACTATAAAGATATATAAATATATATAATTACTTATAATATATATACATATATATAATTAAGGTTTTGTGTAAAGTATAAACTTGCCTGCATCCAGTTTTGCGTCAACCCCTTTCTCATTAATCGTTGGATCGTTAAAACATCATTCTTCTTTACTTTAATGTACAAAGGTATGCGTTCATGCGTGGTTGAATGGATAAGTAAACCAGCATACAGGCAAATAATAAATGAACGAATGAACAAAATAATGAGTAAATAAAAGAATGAAAAACTTTCCACAATTTGAATGAAATCATCATCATCAACACGAACGAATGAACTAAAGGCATAAAGAAATTTATAAAAAATTTATAAGGAAGGTTTGTTTATATTATGTGTGACAGACCCATTAAGCAATCAATCAATCATTTTATTATTATTATTATTATATTACCGTCTGGAAGTTAACACAGGCACAAATTAATAGGTGCCTGCACATAGCGAAGAGATTATGAAATGCTGGAAATTAATGGCACTAAATCTCTCAACATATTCCAGCATATTTTTCATTTGCATTACAGGTGTAAGCCTCAATACAGGTAAACAATCATTGGCCAAGGAACAAATGTGCATTATTTGTACGATGTTGAAATAATTTAGTTGTCAAGTGTTTGTATGTACGAAGGATTATGCACTGATAATAATTTTTGGCTGATGAACTCTTGCAGCCGTATATTAGTAAACATTTTTTTTGTAATTATAGAAACAAAGAATTGTTGTTCACAAAAGATATTCTTTAAGACTTCTCGACCACTCACTACATATATATTTTTATTATGAACGATTTTGAAAGGATCAAATTAAGGAACATTTAAACTACTAGCGCCTTGGCTTCTCCACAATATTCATAGAAAGAAATATTTAAATTTTATACTTTTCAACAATTGTCTTTTGAGTTTTGAATAACATGTCATATTTTACTACCATCGTGATCAGCGTTAAAAAGGAAGTGCTTGATAAATAATGTATCTTAATTGTCAACAATTTAAGACCAAAAACTCAAAAAGTTAATATGACAATGGAGCATCAACTTTCGTTTCTCAAAGCTTACAGCCACCGTCTGTTGCTATGTTTAACTCGAGACATGAGTAACAAGTACGTTAACAAATTGTTAATTAAAATATTTACAGATATTAAGTATAGAAAAATAGGAACCGAGTGTGTTGTGTTCTGTATGCGTTGTGGGTTGTGTGTGTGTGAGTTGTGTGTGTGTGTGTGTGTGTGTGTGTGTGTGTGTGTGTGTGTGTGTGTGTGTGTGTGTGTGATGGATTGAAATAATATCCTAGCTACGGTAAAGAAATACTTGTGCACACACAAACACGGCACACTCACAAAATATAAAAAAGGAAATATTTTAACAATGGATGATATCCTTGCATTTGCATCGAATATTACAACAAATTGTTTGTCTAATTTCGCCAGCAGACATGTGGATCAGCAGCAGGTACAAATGAAATTAACCAAACAAATGTATTTATAAAATATATAAATTTAAATTTAGTTATCAGCAGGTAACATCAGTTTTGTTTTTCCATTTGGTTATTTTAGAGTGTGGTTGAACATTCCTTCTCGCAACATTTGTGGTGGATGACGCCTGCTTAGAAAACAAAGCTAGTAGAGCCCCAAGCAGAGAAGATTTTGTCAGACGTCGCAACCGCCCACATCCGCAGAGTTCACGTCGCAACCGCCCACATCCGCACTGCTCTGCTCATTATCCGGTCGAGAGCAATTTATGTACAATATAATTACAATCAAAAGAATTATAAGAGAAGAATTTAATGAATTTCTAATTTAATAATTGAAATAACATCGGCCAGAGAACAACGAGTGCCAAATGAACGAAGATTAAAGTAGGGACACAGGATATATATATTTGAGCATCTGGCCACATACACAACGTATCAACTCGAACACCGAGAAAAGCTTTTTTGTACTATCATGCATAAAATAAACAAAAATTTTGTTTTTGAACTCAAGAAACTTGAGGAGGATTTACAATCAATTGTTAGAAAAATCGGAAAGTTAAACAGTAATTTAACTAACGCCGAACATGCTGTGATTTTCATCAATAATTATATATATATATATATATATATATATATATATATATATATATATATATATGTTGGTCGTTCAAATAAATATATATGTACGTACAGTACTTATGTATGTATGTTAATTTGTATATACGTAAGTAAGTATCGTATATGTCTATATATTGTGATAATAACACTTGTGTTGAACACTTGTGTTGAGTATCAAAGATAGATACACTTCACACATACGTTTTGTGTAACACACATATGCACACACATTTAGATATACATGTATGTATGTATATATGCATGCATGTATGTATGTGTGTATGTATGGACGTGTATAACATTGAACAAACCTTCTTTATTCAAATCTGCCGAAGTAATTAGTAGAAGATGCATGCTTGGCTTATCAACGTAGACCCAAGAGAGGTCTTTGGTCATTAAATACACATACATACTCACACATGTACATATATGCAAACAAACAAAAAAAAAACAAATTTTATTTATTCTTAAAATTTTTGAAAATTAAAACCGCAAAATCCGCGGAGTTTTGAGAATTTTTTATCCGCAACCGCGGTTGTGGTGCGGTATCATCGGTTTGAAACCGTGTTGAGGACAATCGCTTGGGGCTCTAATATGTACACATATATAAGTATGTTAATTTGTATATACGTATGTGTGTATCGTATATATGTGTGTGTGTATATACATGGTGATAATAACACTTGTGTTAAGAATCACAGATAGATACACACATACGTTTTGTATAATACACATATGCACTAGAGCCCTGCGCGGTTTGCGGTTGTCGCGGTTTAAACCGCAAAAACCGCACCGCAACCGCGGTTTTTTGCGGTTGCGGTGCAAAATCATGCGGTTTTACGCAGTTGCGGTTTTGAAATATGCGGTTTTTCCGCGGCGCGGTTTTTTTTTATCAAAACCGCGGTGACCGCAAAAATTTTATTGAATATTTTTGTTCGTCCATAACATTTTAAAAATTGCATTATCATTGTAATAATTTTATATATTAAAATCTTAATATCTTTGGAAGCCGTTGAAGCAACCATTTTCTTTTTCCTGTTACTTTGAAAGAAGTAGTTATTTTATTTACGGCGTGGTTAATTATCGATTATTTTATAAAAATGTCCGAGGTAAAAAATGTTGAAGTTGATCCACAGGTAGATGTAATTGATAATAAATTTTTAATTAAATTGATGCTGTCCAAAAGTTTCGAGTGTTTCGTCAGAAAGGATAGGATCATCTCTCAATTATACACTGCAAAAGAGACGGTCCAGTTTAAATCCATACAAAATTGACAAAATGTTATTTATTAAGAGTAACAGTGATTTGGATGTGGATAGTTGTGATTTATAATGTCAATAAAAGCATTAATGTTGTTTTTCATTTCTTGCGGTGCGGTTGCGGTGCGGTTTTCGGCGGTGCGGTTTTCGACGCTGCGGTTGCGGTGCGGTTTCAAATGTTGCGGTTTTGTGCGGTTGTGGGTTTTGAAAATTTCAACCGCACAGGGCTCTAATATGCACACACGTTTACATATATATGTACGTTTACATATATGTATGTGTGTGTGTATGTATTCAATAGCGCTCATAAAACTGCTTTTGTCCTCTTCACTTTTCAAGGCTTTGTAGATTTTTGAATCATCTGCAAAAGGTAGGATATTGTCACATACGGAAGAAATATCATTAATATAAATAAAAAACAGCAATTTTTCCAAGTAAATGAGATGAATTAATTGTAGGCAAGAATACAAGATATTACAAAATTACAGTAAGCAAAAAAAGATGAATAAGTGTTCAGGATTTAACAGGAGTAATGAAATGATGAAAATTAAAGAAAGATATAAAACATGGCTTTTTAACGCAACGATTAGATGCAGATCTCGCGATATTCGAGTCAGAGCTGAAGATACAGCAGCTGAAGTTAGCAACAACACTAAACCTGGGAAGAAGAAGAATGATAAAGATTCATCGGACAGAGTGCGGTAAGAAACGAAAGAAAAGAGCACAAGAACATAACATCGCGACCAGCAACATTTTGTACAAAATTCAACCGCCCCTACAGATTACCCGATTGTCAAGTGTGGCTGCATTACACATGTTTTATATTGCTTATCGTTCTTGCATCAAAATATTACCGTTGACCAGTTCTGCATATAAGGAAATAATGATAAGATATGTGTGAGCGTTCGAAAAAAGTTATGATTGTGTAGAAATGCATTAAGTCGGGAACTTAGTGCAAGTAGCTTACCCTAAAGAAAGAATAAGAATAACATACAACCGGCCTGCAAGCATAAAAAACGGTGGACGTCAAATACTGAAATCGATACGACGTCATTTGAGGAAACATTCGAATGTCCAAGGAGGAGACATCCAGTCCAGATCCTCCTGCATGTGAACTTTAATGTGGTATACGCGAAAACAAACTTTGACCAAAACATGAAGCAAGACAAGAGACGAAAAACAAATTTGTATTCAATATTAATTCTGTTGAATGAAATAACTCCACTTTATAATTTAACTATTTTTAATTTACAAAAATAAAAATGATAATATTTATTTCGAATAACTATATAAAACTCAAAAATTCATTATATACGTTAGAACAATGTATGTACATAAGTAAGTATATATCGTATACTTTTTGCAACATAATGATAAAAATTCAATGATAACGTAGCGCCTCATTTTAACTTCCACAAAATAACAATACAAGTTTATGGTGATGGTATTGTCATTTAATATCGCTCATATGAACACAGAATATAAATTTATAGCCATACCTATATATTATATATATATATCTATATATATAAACAGAAAAATTTAAGTTAAAAATTTCTTTAAAAATGCAATGATTTTTGTACACACAAATAAATGATTTTAAAGTTTAGTTCACTATTTACATACATAAATAAAATTATATATATATATATATACATATATATATACATATATGTAAATAAATATATATATATTAAATAAAATATAAATTTTCAACATCTTCTATGGTCTATAAACCTAAAAGAAAAAAAATCAAAAAATGTAGAGTGGCGACGTGGATTTGAATGATAATAAAATAGATAATAAGAATTATCATCAGTCGTAGAAAATTGAGGATGATTGGTTGTTACGATTAGTACGACGATGATGATGTCAGTGAGATATTGAACCAAAAACCTACCTACCCGCCACCAGTTTATAAACAAAAGCAGTTAATTAACTGAATTAATAAAAAAAATGTTTAAATATTCATTAAATAAAGTTAATAAAGTTATGCGTTAAATCATGAAAAAGTTAAATAAAATAAAGTAAACGTTGGTAGCTCAAAATATTGAAAGAAAGAAAAAAAGTCATTTATCGTTGAATGTTGTCTGTCTTTCAAATAGTGCAAAGTTGAATAAAATTTAGCATATCAGCCAGCCAGCCAGTCAGTCAACGAAGACATGATCATCAATAATGAACAAACATAAATACAAATAGATATATACAAGCCAACGCACAGATGTACAAGCAAACAGTCTGAAGTAAGAAAGGCATAAACACGGTCCAAAACACATCACACGCACGCACGCACGCACACACACACACACTACACATACGTAGTTCAGCCGCTAAATTAACATGAAATTCATTCGCTACGTCAGTGAAGAAAAAGCACTACTACAAAAATTATATAGTGACTTGATAAATAAATTATTATCCCAATCTAGGTTATCTATACGAATGTGTTTGTGTGGCTTGACTAGGTTCAAAACGATCAGTTTTGATGACAAATGATATGAATCAAAAATGATTGTAACATTATTTAAAAACTGCATTAATATTGTTGTACGTATAGTTAGATACATCCTAAAAGTGGTTGCTAAATTGTCATCCTCATTCGAAGTACAATCCCTAACAGTTGCATATGGCCATGCACAAATCTCAAACGCGCATACCACACAAACTTATACCGCACACATAAAAACAGACACATGCATCAAAATGCAGATACGTACCCACTCACACACACACACACACACACGTATACAAACGGATTTTCATGAGATCATGTATTCAACGTAAGTTCTGTTGTGATGTGATATAGGAATAGAACAACATACTCAATATAGCCAGTTAATTTCACTGCAGTCGTTTACATGAATCAATAATATGCGTGATTAATTATATTGGAAATAAATAATTAAAAGAAAAAAAAGTCAAACTACGAACTGTCTGTATGCATAAGAGAAACTTCAATTAAAATTCTGTGAGTAGCGGTTTAAAACTTCATCATGCATTATGAAACGTGGGCATCATCATGGTCAGACGTCGTCGAACGAAACTGGACGCCACAAATTAAATTATACATACGTCAGTAGTAAAAAATAATTATTCACTTTAAAAATGTATTCACGTTAGAAAATGAATTGTAGCACAACTTAGAGAATTTTCGTAGATTTGTGGTTCATAGAAAAACTATCAAAACAAAAAACAAATAAAAATAATAAAACTAGAAATTCAACTGACGAACGAGTACCCATTCAACAAAAATGGCATAAGCATGTGTGTCTCATGTGTGCCGAAGTGCGTTTCAAAAACATTACAACTCCCGCTAACAGGCATGCAAATGAAAAACTCCTCAGATGATTATTTATTGTTTAATGATTGATTGTAAGCTGCGTTGAAGTAGTCCAATAATTTTGCAGTGCATGATGAATTGATGGCCGTACGAAATGCCAACAATATCCAGGAACTGAATACACAACTGAACAGATTACAACTTTCAAAATGACGAAGCACCACAGCGTACATTTCAGGTGGAGGCAGGTCTAGGAAGTAATTTCATAACAAAAAACTATCATTCTACTTATTAGGTGCCTGCGTCATCGAAATCAGTCATGATTAGAACATGATTATACTCAGTAGTGTTAATGTTAATATATTAACGTTCAAGCCAGTGAAACTATAAGATAAGAATGTAGTCGGCGGCTGGATTAGAAAGATGCAGAAATAAATAAATTAAGTAATTTAAAATTGCATGGAGTGGATTAATTAGCATAAACAATGTGGTCAAGAAAACAAGACTAAATTAATAATGAGAACAAAATTATTTTACATCCAATCAACAACAAAAACATATATAATAAAAATAATACGCAAAGAAAATTAAGAAAGATTTTATAATTCAGCTGACAATCGCAATTTATTGTGAAAGAATAATGAACTGAGCCTCGGAAAAGTTTTATTAGACCACACACACACACCACATAAACTCATACACCACACATAAGTACATATATACGTTTAGTGTGAATGTGGTAGATTAGAGATGAATTTAAAATGAAATAGTCCAAGAATAATATGTAACAACTAGTCATCAATCTTCAATAAGTACACATACAATCTCCGAAATATCTTTAAATGATAAACTAATCACATTATTTTAAAATAATGTCTGGACCAACGTTATCTGTCATCAATTCCTCTCAATTCATTCAGCAAACAAATTTACAGTCCCAACTTCCTCCCTCAAATAAACCATGAAAATTACAAAAACTCAACACTCACAGACAGACACACACACAGAAACTAAACATCGGTATTGTAATAATTATTCCCATTATTTCCACAGACAACATATTGTCACAGCGCAATCATAAAAATAATAGACAAACATGATAAAAAAATTTGTCTTTCTATGTAACCACCAAATAAAAATCGTTTCTGATAGATGAGGTAGATGTATGTATTCTATGCCTTTGCTAAGTCAAATTCAATTTTTTTTTCATTTATCTTGATCTGTTAATTCTCATCAGAATTTTTTAAAGTAATCATTTGGAATATGGACTTCTAAAAGTTTTTACTTATCTGAAACGCTTAAAGTATTCGTCTTGACCCGTTACTTTACTTTAAAGTATATTTAAATAAGTACAATTGACATTAATGTACGTACCCAACATTACATTAAAATTTACAAGATGATTGCACTACGAAATAAGTAAACTAAAAAACCGATTGACGCAGACAAACCGTGCTACCGAATTTCATCATCCCTTCATCACCTTCACCATTAATACCACTTCCACCACGGTTATCATCATTATGACCATCATTATGACCATCACTACTCCACAATCATACCACAAACAATCATAGATTCACTAATTACAATCATTATAACAATCCATCATCATAAACACTCAAATCATTCAAGCACCCACCATCGCACATGGCGTGATGACGTCACCACAATCGTTGTACCCATCTTGCGACATACCGCAAACCATAACAACAACCATTATGATGAAAAAAACATTAAAAGGAAGACGTTGATAAAGATGATAACAATTACGATAAGGACTATAGCGACAATCGTACTGATTATAATATAATAAAGGAATTGACGTCATATAATTATTAATAAAAATAGATAAATTAGTTTAAACCATTGATTGACGAGCAAGATCGTGACGGGGTAACATTTAATAGGAGTGAAAGAATGTATGTTTATAATATATATATACATATATATATACATATATATATATATACATATATGTATATATATATATATATATATATATATATATGCATTTTTAGAAGGAATAAAATTTTAAAAAGATCCGCATATGGTAAGAACCGTTGATAAGTTAATTACAACAATAAACCTGATGTTACTTACAACACCAAACTATTTCATACATAATTGATTTTTTTACACACACAAACACACACAACACACACACACACACATATATATATATACGCAAGCTTCTTAATCCGTGGTGATCGAATGTACATACAGAAGTATATACGGAATGCTCAAGTCAAACATGGGTACATAAAAATGGAAGATATATAAATAATAATAATATTAATAATAATATCAATATCCAACAAATTTCGCTTATAAGCTGACCGTGAATATTTAATTGCGCTGTCGAGAATGAATAAAGTTTCCAGTTTGTTAGCGTTACATATCGGCTTATTAGGAACTCTCGTGGAGTGACAGCGTCAGAAAGAGAGGTGTAGCATGGTTCTACTGTATGTCTCATCCTATTTAGCACACAATAACATTTAAAACTACAACAAAAATGATAAAAGTTAATAATAAATATTTAATATAATGATAATAATATATAATTATAAGATTTAACTAATAATAATTCTTTAAAGCAGTCATATGCACATGCATCGTATTGTATCACATACACATACATCTTATACACACACATACACAAATGCACACATGATGACGAGAAAGCATACACGCTTGTGTATGTGAATGCGCAAGCATGTATCTCGGTAAACAACTCAACACCTTTAAGGCACATAAACTGTAAATTGGTCATGAACACAGAGACAAACACAGGCAAACATTGACGACGGAAAAACAAACATAAAAATAAAAACAGAGACAGAAAAAACACATACAAACAGATAGATATAGTAGACAAAGACACACACACACACAGAGACGAGTTAAATACTCAGTGACTACGTGTTAGCTCATTGAAATGAAATGATGGCAAATGGTAATCAGAAAGAACAAACAAACCAACAACTAACCACAAACAAACAAACAAACAAACAAACAAACAAACAAACAAACAAACAAACAAACGAACAAACAATAGATCGAACCGTGAAATAATTAAGAATTTTTGCTTTTAGATGCATATCATCAAACTCAGTGGCATTTGAGAAAATAATATATATAAAATAAACAAACACTCAATTAAGTACAAATAAAAGTACTTTGATGAGTACTTCTAAGAGTTTATAACAATTATAGATAATATTGATTAGTAATAATGTTGTCAGTGATAACAATTTTAATAACAACTGGAGAAATATTATCATCAAATACAAAGTTGTTCATCATGATGCTGTTGCCATAGTAACAATGTCAAAATGATGATGACGAATAAGATGATGACTGATGATGGTTTACAAAATTATGAAGAGAAAATAAAATGAATAAGCGATTTGTTTGATAGTTATAGTGAAAGGTGAGTAAATATAATTGTCGGAGAAAATGTTACGCCAGCTAGCAGTAAAAGCAGTTGTTGTGGTAGTAGCAGCTGTAGTAGTTGATGTAGTTGCGGTTGTTGTGGTAGCGTTAATAGCAGCAGAAATAAAAATAAGTGTATTCGCTGTTGTAGAAATAGTAGATATTATTTGTAGTAAATATCATCATAATTATTATTATTAATGTTATTATTATTATTATTACAAATAATAGCAGCAATCTAATTAATTAGTGATTGTAGGTGTGTTTGTAAATTAATATTTAAAAAAGTAATAGTAAGAGCGCTGTATGAAAATTGATGCTTATGTGAATCGATTCCATTCTCTTGTATCATTCTTCTACTCATCCATTCTTCCTATCTTTCTCCATCCATCCATTTCTCATTTCATTCTTTCTTCCTCCATTTCATCCACCCTTCCATGCATTCTTTTTTCTGATGACATCACCGATTGATGGATGGAACTTGCTGGTACATGTTGTTGTTGTTGCTGTTGTTGTTGGTACTGTTCGAGTGCATGGCGTACGGTGAATGACCATCAAACGACTGTTAATTATTTCAATCATGGTATAATTATTTAATATAATTTAATAATATAATATTATTTAACATAATAATTTATTATCATGTTAATTATTTCAATCATGCTATAACTATTTATTATTATGTTAATTATTCCAATCATATTTTAACTTTACACATAATTTTATTTGGATTTTGCGTGTTTGTTAAAACATAACCTAACATATTAATATTAAAAAAATTCTGTAATAATAAACCATCGTCAAATTAAATTATGCCTTGTTTCATTATTTCATTAAATTTAATGAGCTTCCTTAATGAAGAACTAAAATAACATTAACAATAAAAATATCAGAACCAGAAAAAACACTCCAAAATTTTAAAAAATATTTTAAATGCTTATAAATATTAAAAAATAAAAATAAAAGGAAAACCCACAATGGCCACTGAATCTCGAACGTTATTATTTAAAGAGCTACTCTGGTTGAGGTCAGAGTTCAACGATGGAACAGTGGAACGTGACGGCACTTCGTCCAACTTTTCCTCCTCTCTGCGCTTCAAACATGCAGCTTTTGGGTTTAAGTTACGCTCTGTCCGTGCGTGCATAAGTTGTTTTAAGTTGATGTTGGTATTTTAAAATCTATCACCAAGTTTGTTGCAAAAAATTAACTATTTGTTATAAATTACATTAGCCAATAATAAATTAATTCTTAAAATTTATTTAATCTGGAAAGTTAACTAATTAGTAAGGATTATTAATTTAAAAACCAATCAACCTCCAATAAATAAATTTATTTTTCAATCAAAGAATTCAAAATTTATTAATTTTGAATCAGATGGTTAGTATTTGATTGATCAATTACCATGCAGTTGTTAATGAAAATGAACAATAATACATTAAATTACATGCAAATGGATAATAAAAAATTTTAACATGAAGGAACAAGCATATGGGAAAACAAACATGCAACGTTAAAAGATACAAACAAACACACAAACAAGAAACTTATAGACATCCAAGCACGAAGACACAAACATATAGACACACAGACACATGAAAAAACAAACAAAACTGTCACCTCCACCAAGAGCCAGGAAGATAAGCTCAGAGATTTTTAATTAAATAATGTTAAATGAAATCCTAACGATGCTTCATTAAGCCTGCCTTGTTCACTTTTGTTTAACATAACATGTTGCAAAAATTTTAAAGACAAATGAACTAATATAGATACGCTAATCTAAATTCTTTATTTATTACCTCTTTAAAATCATTTCAAGACAACCCGCCAAATCTTAAGCACAACTTTTAAAGAAACTTTGAAAATGAAATTCGCAGTTATTCAAATGGAATATATATAAACTTGAGAATTAAATTCTGATGCATAGAAATGACTTGAAAGAGTGAAAACTTGAAAGAGTGAGGTGAAAGTTTCCTCCAAATACTACTTGCAAGTTGTTCGTGCAGGTTTCTAATAACGGAGAGGGCTTGATGGAGAATGGAGAGCTTGGTGCATGATTTGTTGTCGGCGGGGCGGTCGTGCACGGAGCACATGCGACCCAGCTCGCGGAAGGCCGCATTTAAATCTCTAACCCTCGCTTTGACATCCCAGCGTGCATCGGTCGTACATTGGTGGAGGCGAATAATTCAAAACAAACAACAGCAAAAAACACGACAACAAAGAATCACATAGCATTGTAGCGGTCACAAATGGTTGTTGCATAATCATATGCTCTCGTGCATTGCTTGCTGTTTGTAACCGCTACAATGGACACGAACATGAAGAAAACATGTAGGAAGACACCGAACACATAAAGATGGATGGTTCCAGTTAAGTACCTCTAACTTGCTGCTCGAGTGCAGTGATTAGTGAGACTGCATTTTGTAAGACACCTAGTTTAGTCTGCGGTTTGTCAAGTCTCAAATGCATGGTGACCATTTTGCCTAACTCCTTGAATGCCCCGTTTATATCCCTCACACGGACTCTGCATTGTTTGGTTGTGTTTTCATTAAGTAATGGCAGCTTCTCAAACTTATTGAAATTCGTTTGGTGGATAGCTGCTTGAAACAAGTTGGCTGATTTAAGTAGGTCGATTTTAGAAAAATCAAAAAATTTGAAATTTTATTTGTGCTAAATTTTTACAAATTTTCTTACTGTGGCAAAGTTGATCATTGTGAAGGCACCATGCATAATCTACAATTGCACATTATAAGAAGTAGACGTTCTTCGTAAATTTATACGCATTTCATGAAAACAAACAGATACAATAAAATTTTTTTTCTTTAAATCTGCACCAATAAACTGACTGCAGCTATTAAGATTAAGATAGAGGCATGCATACAAATATGATAAACAGCCAACAAAGCCTGAGAAGTAAATAAAAATACTTAAAAACTACTACTTACAAATCAGTATAATTAAAAAATATTCTAGTAATTAATTATCGATAATAAATGTTAGTAAGTAATCAATGCTAATAAATAAATCAATCAATGATGACAAAATTTAGGTATTTAAAAGTAAAACTGCGAGTTACATAAAACATTATGTTAATTAACGTTCTTCCTATCACGGCGATTTGTGAAAAGATAGCGAACGTTTACTGGCGAACATTCTGTAAAGCTACATCGGAAATATAAAAATTATAGTAAATTAAACGTTTTTATGACATAAAAAATGAACTTAAATTTATATTGATATTTAGGGTTTGTTTGTTTGATTTAATTGCGGGTCGGTTAGGTAAAGTTCGTTGACATTAGACAAGTTCGTCCTGCATATGTCCAGATATAGACGATTATCAATTCCAAACCAATGTTATTAATACATCTGGAAAATTCATTAGCGCCAATATAATTGTCTTATTGTCCTTATCTTTAAAAACTAAAAAGACTGCCAAAACTTGTATATGCAAACATCAACTAATAATCCATTAATTGACTAATTAATCGTTTTTCATGTCCTGGTTATGACATTAAACTGACCCTCACTGCCTTGTGAGTGATGTTGGATCATCAAAGGCTAGGCCCACCGCTTATAACTGTGGTTGCGTAAGGAAGGGCGTTCTGCGTAAAAATTAGCCAAATAAATTACTTATGATGGAATGACGTCGAGGGGTATTTCGGTTTCATCATAGGTAGCCAAACGGCAACCCCCGATCTCGGAGAAAATGTCGTCTAAACGTGTGTTGTTGACTGATCAATCGTTTGCTTTTTTATACATTCATTCAATCATATATTTATTCATTCATTCATTCTTTCATTCATTGAAAACAACAACCTTGAGCAACGGTACGATCCAGCACATTAAACATCCACATCTAATTAGCCTGACATTCAATCAGTACAAGAAATAGCGCGAGAGACATCAACAAAAAAAGAAATGTGTGCAACATGAATTACCCGCCACAACAACAAAATGACATCAAGAACAACAATATATAACATTTAAAAAACTACAAAACAACAGTACTTAAATAAAAAAAAGCAATTATAACAATAATTTGTTATTAATAACCTACAGTAAAAATGATAATAATAATAATGGATCATAAAAATCGGACTGCAATGACAAACAAGCATGTTGCTGGTTGCATGCACACTTAAATAACATAGTAGCAAGCAACAACAAAAAAACATATTCCGCGTTAATTATTCAGACAACGAGCTACCATGCAGTGGTACAAATGCCATGCAGTAATATAAATGCCATTCCGCCAACGTACAACGTACATGAATTCATAATTTGAAATCAAATAAATAAAAATAAATTAAAAATAATAATTAAAATGAAGTGTTTCTTTGTTTTTATGTACAGAAGGTTGTGAGAGAATTAGAAATTGACTGTCGAACAACGTGCTCCATAAGCGGTGATATCGGCATAGCTAACCAACATTCCTAAACTATTTTTAGATAGAAAATAAAAGAAATCTTTCATCAGGCAAAATACTAAATAGGGTAATAAATCATAATGATAACATTCAATGTTGTTAGTAGAGAAGTAATAGCAATGCAAAACGATTGTGACTTCATACAAGATGAGAACGGTATAAGATCTTTAAAAGTTCTATCGAGCACAAGTGTACTAGCATTCATTACTATCTAACAATTTGTTACAGTAACTGGCGATGATTTACGTAAGTTAGTGATGTTTTGAGATGAAGTAATTATTCGTGTTTGTTTGTAGTTTGGTACCTCTGAGCTGCTGCTCGAGAGATGTGATGACATTAACGGCCTCCTGGACAATCATCAACCTCGTCATAGGCTGGCTGGAGCCAGTGTGCAATGAAATCATTTGGCCCAGCTCCTTTATTGCTTCATTTATATCCTTCACGCGCAACCTAATTAAATAACAATGTTGTTTTTACTGGTCTTGCTGCTACTGCAGTTGTTGACGATGATGATATGTTGATGTCATGATGGGGTCAAAGTTGATGCTGATGAAGGCGGTTACATATTTTGAGTTGGTAAGTCGACGTTGACAGACGTGTGACTCTCATTCACTCAAGAGCGACGTGATTAAATATAATTGAAACCTTGCATGTATTTGCGTATATATATATATATATATATATATATATATATATATATATATATATATATATATATATTAACCAACGCATTGCATATGCCTGCATACAGAATGAAGAAAGTTGTTACTCGTAAAAACTGACTGCAGACAGTGATTCCACCACAGGTGATATATTTTAAAAATTGATCAATTCAATGTGCTGAGTTAGTAAAATAAGTTTAGTTGAAACAATCATTTCGTAATTATGCGCTTGAGAGCTTTCATTCGCATGACATTAATATAACATTATCGGAACAAACAAGATGATTGTGCAATGTGCATATTGTGAGATACACTTTGCATCATTCATTCATAAAAAAGATAATCACGTTAATAATATGCGGAAAATTAACCATTCAAGTTGACGCAGACAGACAAACCGACATGTAAGCAAATAATGAAGGAAAAATTATTTAACTCTGCAAATAATATTCTTCCAGAGTTAATATTTTACGTCAACATCAAATAATTTTTCCAGCATTTAATATGTTGAATTAACAGTTTTTACGTAAGCCATCATAGTATAAAATCCAACATTCTTGCACTATATATATATATATATATATATATATATATATATATATATATATATATATATAGAGAGAGAGAGAGAGAGAGAGAGAGAGAGTGATGAATAATTTGAACAATGTGGAAAAGATGCCCATGGATCATTAAATTTTAATTATGTAACTTCTCAGCAACTCAACTCACCATTCAGTGGGTCTCACTGACTGATCTTTATTTAATAAAGTTTAACTTAGGATTAATACCAAAGAGTAAGTGACTTTATTGGACGTAAATAGCTACTGCTTAAATAGCTTCATACATTTCAATCTAAATCTTCAGGTAAAGCATGAAAACATAGTATGGCACTACGTAGCTAAAGATTCCAATGAATGAACTATTAACAAAACTTCTCATCCAACATTCACTGTCCTATAAACTGAGCAGGCAGCTTATTCACATTCATCTAACAAATCTCAGTCTACTTAGCAGGTTCGTTTAGATACTACAATATGGTTTGATTGGGGTGCGCAATTATGAAAACATGTAAAATAATAATTAAAAAAATCAAGCACAATAATAATAATTATTTTTATAATGTTAATCCTTTATCCATTTACTAAGACAGTTATAACAATTAACATACCAAAACTTAATTGATGCCTGAAGAAACATTTAAGAAAATTAAATAACCTCATAGCTATATTGTTATTATTGTGATTGTTATTCAGAAACAACTCATGCATTCGACTTTACAACACATTGCAATGTACTGTAATTAAATTCAAGAAGGCTTTTGTTGGCTGTCATATCCTCATCAACACAACTTGAACAACAATTTCAAACTTTAATGAAATGACTGTTGTTGTGCTGTAGCGTTTGTATGTATGCAAGATGCATGCGATGTGCGTACGCGCGTTCAGTTGGAGAGAAAAAAAAATTTTTGAAAAAATTTGAAATCGTTCAGAAGTTTTCGCTGTTCATCTTCAATTTTAAGTTTGAATGTTTGGTGTCTTAATGTGTGAAGCTATTAAAATTAATGCTTTAAAAATAATCATCATAATTAACAAATATTGCATTGAATTTACTTAAATATAAATTGTACTGGAGAATTTTAAAGTTTAAATACAATTTTATAATTATTTCTTAATATTAAAAAAGCGATTTACTTAATAAAATTTATACAAATCATCAATGGTTATATTAAAATATAGAATTGTTGAAAGACTTAAAAATAAGAAGCAAGTGGATTGAGGGGTAGCATGCAAGGAGTAACCGACCTTTCCCTGGCATTGTTCTGCTGCCTCCTCACCTTCTCCCTCTGTGCCTTCGTCTCCGGACTCACATCTTCGTCGTCGTCGTCGTCATCACCTCTGCATCATTTCATTTGCGTCGTTCACAAATTATTTTTACACTTAATCAACATAAAAAATTTCATGAATATCTTAAAGTACTGCTTTACGTTTTACGTTTTTAAATTATGTTGTTTGAAGTGGGAAATCATCTTAAAATTCTGCCTATGACAAAAATCTTTGCACACACGCACACGCAGACAAACATGCACCAAGATGGATCAAATCATAATAAGAAGGCATTTTGGTAGGCGTCGAAGCATTTAAAGACTTTAAAGATTGTAAAATTAAAATCATGAACATTTAAATATTCTAATTTAATTTACCAAATTCTACAAACAACTTCAAAAGTGTTCTAAGAACTTTTATTTGTTGATGAGACATGTGTGAACTTAATGAGTGCTCCACTTGCAGGCAGTAAACAAGAAAGAAAGAAAGAAAGAAAGAAAGAAAGAAAGAAAGAAAGAAAGAAAGAAAGATAGATGGATAGATAGATGGATGGATGGATAGATAGATAGATAGATAGCTAGATAGATAGATATATATATAGATAGATAGATAGATAGATAGATAGATAGATAGATAGATAGATAGATAGATAGATAGATAGATAGATAGATAGATAGATAGATAGATAGATAGATAGATAGATAGATAGATAGATAAATGAATAGAGTAAATCAGTTGACACTTAAACTATACAAAGCATAACTCATAAAACACATCAAAGTACTGTATGTACACCACAAAAGCCTCTTGGTTACTGAGAACTTCTGAGAAAATTGCAGAGAAGTCAATCAAACAAATTCAAGATCAAATCGATAAACCATCGTAGGTGGGCAAATATGTTGATACCAAGGCTAAAATTACGAAAGTAATTTAAAAAAACAAGATTTGAAATTGTGGTTTGATGATTTAAAATTCTGACGCCCATTCACCCATTGAAATTTGTTTGATTGTTCTATAGCTAGCCAATTGATTAAGCGATTGACCAACCTGCTTCGCTTGGAACTCGAGTTGCCCTTGTTGCTTGTTACTGAAGACCCTTTCGTGCTGTTGTCAGAAAGATTCGGATCAAACTTACTCCCTGACAGTTCCTCCTTAACATCGTTATCTGTCGTTTTGTAATGTTGCATCAGTGATTAGGGAAATTAGTTACAATGTGTGTTAATTTGCGACGTTGAATTTTGATTGTTCGTTTGTTTGTGAGTTACCAAATAGTGTTACGGTACAATTTAATTGAAAGTTGTTTAATGTTTACCATCTTGTGTATGTTTTATTTCATATGAATATTAATACTGTTTACTGGTTGGTATACTTTATTAAATGTTACTATATTAATAAAATATCAAACTGATTTGAATAAATTTAGACAAACAAAGCTATGTTATTTTTTGTTTGACCATTGATAACAGATTATATAACCATGAATCAAATAAGATAAATTTTACAAAATAAAAGCAACTGATCAGCCAAGCAATCTAATCTACAAACCCCAGCCAGTCAGCAAACCAGCTAGCCAGCCAGCAAACCAGCTGGCCAACGAACCAACCAACTGACCAACCAACCAACTGACTGACCAACCAACCAGCCAGCCAACCAACGAACCTCTAAAAGATTGCAAGTCAGCACTGAGACTGTTGCGAGTCCTATCGACACTTGTTGATCGTTGCTGGCTGTTCGTCTGTGTTGTAAAAAAAGTTTTTGCATTTGCTTGACCAAAGTTCTACTAAAACTACGACAAAATATTTTTTTTATAACACTTTGAGTTTAATTAATATAATGCTGTGAAATTCACACACACACACACCCACACACACACACACACACACACACACACACACACACACACAACATACACGTTAATGTAATTATTAAGAAATAAAATTGAAAATTAGATGAATGTATGAATGATGAACTTTGTTCTTCTCTGACAGTAGACAATAAATTTAATAATAATGTAGGACAAAAATTGAGTTTTAATAATTTTAATCCAAATTAAAAAAGAGAGAAAACTTGCCTTAAAACAAACTTACCATGAAATGATGATAGCTATGTTGGTAATCATTATCAATACTTTTATAAACATCATCATCATCATCCACATCATTATTATCATCCCAGTTGTAATTTGTTTTTAAATATTGACATTCAGAAAGTAAAGGCATGTAATAATAGTAGTTGTAAGGATAGTAGTTATTACTATTATTAATATAATCATAGTTGTTCTCAGGATTCTGGTTATGAAAACTGTTGAAGTCATTCCTGTCGTTGATGCGATGCAAGTGCTGGACAAGGTCGTAACATCCAGTTGACAATCTGCCAATGTCAGAGTTTATGCCGAAGAAATCGTTGCTGTAGCCGCTGCTACTGTAACCACTCTTATTACTGCTGCTACTGCTGCTGCTGCTATAACTACCTCTGCTACCACTAAAACTTCCACTACTAAAGCTTTCACTGTTGCAAGTTAATATATCATTCCACATGTCAATCAATAACATTAACCAGCAAGTAGCAAGAATAACATTAACTTTGTATCATTAATTTATAGATATGGAGTGATAAGATCAAAAGGCAACAGATAGTATTCCAATCCAATGAAACGTGAACAATGAATGAACTCAACAGAAACAACAGCCAACAGCAGAACAACACCAAATAATTAGCAGCTTCCCTCAAGAATTGAAACACAAATCTTATTTAACGCATACGCATGCATGCAACTTGCTAAATAATCTGGACATCACTGAAAATAAACATTAAACCATAGATATTATATATATATATATATATATATATATATACATGCATACATACATATATACGTATATATAATTTATGAATGAACTCGTGTGCACCTATCCAGCATATACATCTCAATAATCTGCCTATACTTACTATATTTATAATTTTATATAAATAAATATTTTTATAAAGCAGGTTACACACGTGTGTGTATTGTGTTGTGTGTGTGTGTGTGTAACATGAATTTTTGCTCATATGTGTAAATTAATATAGAGCATTCATCCATGCAGGAACCGACAACACGCGTATACATACGCACATACATATAATGCATACACACATGCACGCAAACACGAATTGCTGGAAAAACATAAGCACAATTAACTGGGAAATGCAAGCAAACACACAAACACACACGTAGAAATAGACATACACACGCAATTACATAAACACACACACACCCACGCAGGTACATAAACACACACACACACCCACACACACAACACTCATATGTGATGAGGTGTGCATGTGTGAATGTGAATCTCCAATTACAGACAACAGATACTAATTGAGTTCAGATGTTCCAGAAAAGAAGATGATGATGATGAAGAAGAAGAATTGAGTTAGCAGTTGATTCCTATTGAAATTACTAGAAGATAAGACAAGTGATATAATTATGATGAAGGATCAACATCATCATCATCATTTTCATCATCATCGTTACCCTCAACAAATAAACAACATTATTATTATTATTATTAGTAGTAGTAATAGTATTAGTAGCAGAGGCAGCAGCAGTAGTAGTGGTAGTAGTAGTAGTGTAGTGTTAACAATAATAAAACATTTAATATTTCGATCGTTACGTAAGCTAATATTATCAGTATTACTTAGACTAAAAAAAATTCACTGTTAAAATTACCATTATGTGAAGAATTGAATGATGACATGATCAAGTCCTCATCACGTCACAGCCACCATTAAACCATCATAATGATCAATAAATAACGCGGTAACGTCGTAACATGTTGGTCTTAAAATATGGCATTTTACCACAACTGACCATTACATTGTCTGACCTCAATGACCTCCTGTCGTCACCATCATCATTAGCTCATCAACATCAACATCATCATAATGGTCATTATCAACACAACCATTAATATTATCACAATAAAAAGCCTCAAGCCATCACCAATAACATCATCATTATCAACAACTGCATCTTTTTCAACATCATTACTACACAACAAATTCTTCTTCACCGTCATCATCATCAGCACCAATCAAAGAACAATAATCATCATTATCAACGTCATCACTACTACCAGCACCATTCTCATCAGTATCATCATCAGTTTCATCGCCCCCATCACCACCACCACCACCATCATTACGCTCAGCATCATCATCAGCATCATCTAATTAATTATCCCCAGAATCATCATCACGGCCATCGTGGTCGTCGTCGTCATCATCATCATCATTGTGCCCATGCCAGTAGCATCACCCTCATCAACACCTAATCATCACACTGTAACATCATCATCCATCACTTGCATATATAATTTCAACATCTGCATTCAATAAGTCTCAAATTATTTTACTTTCATTTACTTCAATTATTGTCATCATCATCATTATCATCGTTATCACAATCTCCATAATCTCACAATCATCAGCAGCCCTACCTCCATTGTAATTAACATCATCATCATCATCATTACCATCGTTTATTTATCATTATTGCAAAAATAATTATCAAAATTTACCACCATCACCACCACAACCACCACCACGCTCCATCATCAAAAATTAAAACAAAGCCATAATATACTGAAACTGAGATAATTTTTTAGCATACTGATTAAAAAAAATCCGCTCTTTTTTAACATTTTAAACATCTGAGAGGCAAAAAGTACCAGGTTGGAAAGCAATTTCAATTCGACATTACAAAGGTGAAATAAAGACAATAACGTGAATAAACAAAAACAACCGCTAACCAGTCGGTGTAGACCATCTTGTTGTAGTTGTTGCGTTGTTGTGAATATGTTGCTACTGCTGCTAATGCTGTTGTTGTTGTTGTAAAGGTGTTGTTGTTGCATCAGGTCCCCAGCTGTGGAATGACTAAGAAGCGATGTGAGCATCGTCGTTGTTGCTTCGTTGCTTGGAAAGAAACTGTTGTTGTTGTTGCTGCTGCTGCTGTTGTTGTTGAGAAAGTTGTTGCTGGCGTTCATGATGTGGTTGTTGCTGTTGAGTTGACTGCCCTCTGCGTGATTGCGAAGAATGTGGATGGCATCGTCCAGTTGTACCAACCGGTCTTGCTGTTGGTTGGTTGTTAATCATTGTTGTTCAGTTAGTAATGAATCGACAACCAACTCTTAAATAATTTTTCCTATATGTATTTCAGCTAACTGTATGGACTTATATTAAAAACAAATTGATACGAATAGTTTCTATAAATTTGGTGCAGACAAAAATTAAAAAAAAAAACAAGAGTCAACCAATTCCTACCAAGCTTGCTTCTAAAACAATGGCGTGAAGAAAACAATTAATAAAATTAATCATAGCTATATGGATATATGGATAATTGTAAAGCAGCAAATAATATCCTAATAATATCCCAACCCAAAATTAAGAAACAATCTTGTTAATGTAAAAACGAAAGTAACATATATATTCACATCATTGTGAGATACAAATAAATGCACAAATACATTAAAAAACAAATGAAAACATAAATCTATCCACATATAATAATAATAATGTAACAAACGTACAGTAATAGGATGTGTATATATAAATGTACACTCATTTGCAATGATGTATTTCAAGAAATCTAGAATTCCTGGTTGTGTTGATAAGAGCCAAGTACAAATGCAGTTATCAAATTTTCTTGATTGTTCAAAGCCATTTATTATTCCTTGTGTATTCATCACAAGCATCAGCTTATAATATGCTTGAGCTTGCGTGTTTTGCTTGTAAAGGTGTGTGTGTGAGTGTGTATGTGTGTTCTGTGCGCATATATATTGATGGACAGATGGGCAAACTATGCCGAATGAACAGCGCTAATGAACCAAATGATAGAAATGATATTTTTTATGCTGACAAGATTCAAGGATAGAAATAATCTTACATAACAGAAAAATAGTACAGAACATTATAGTAGCAAAAACGTTGTGCAGATGATTGCAACGCAACTACATATATAATTTAAACTTACATCGTAAATCCTACACAACAGTACAGCAAAAATTTAATTAGCTAATAACTCAAATCACTTTGACTGAGAAACAGGAAGTTGAAATAATTGATCTACAACTGAAATAACCAAACATTTAAGCAAATGAAATAAATTTATATATATATATATATATATATATATATATATTTATATTTATATATATATGATCCAATGCCATTTAAATAAATTGAATAATCACCATCATCATCATCTCCATCATCACATTTCTCCATCACATTCAATATCATCACCGCCATCATTCAATTCAATTCAATTACAATTCAATTCCTTCTATTTGAACACATCATTATCATTACCTTTATCATTATCATCACTACTATCATCATCGTCACCCCCATCGTCATCCCCTATTATCAACACCATCACCACAAACAAAAATGTGCACCACCACCACCAACACCGCCAACTATCCATAACAAAAACATGGATGTACTGCACTGTGCGTGTACTGGACAATGAGTGCCCTGCAAGCCACATTGAACGATATCGCCCTCCAAATAAAATGATGACCCATCCGATTGAAAGATAAATAAACATTCAGCAATTATATCGTGAAACCCTCTCCCTTAAATTGAAGAAAGCACAGTTAAACTAACCAATCTAATTGTATTAATACTCTATTATAGGTACAGTAGATATACAATACTCAAAAGCATTAAGATATAGGTATTTAAAAGAGATGGTAGACTGACAGACAGGCAGACAAAAAGACAGATAGATTGATAGATAAATGGATAGATAGGCAGAGAGAAAGAGAGAGAGCGAGAGAGAGAGAGAAAAGAGAGAGGGGACAGAGGAGCAATAAAATATAAAAGAGAGAGAGAGAGAGAGAGAGAGAGAGAGAGAGAGAGTAAAGATTAGAAGATGTGAATATTATGATATTATGAGAATGACCTCAACAATGCCCGCATGGTTTTGTAACACATTGATGACATCATCCAGCTGGTCACCTTGAGTCTATCAACAATCCAATAATCAAAATTTTGAAAAAAAATTGCATTCATATAAATGTAATCGAAGAAATATAATTTTATCAGATATCGCATTTCACAAACTTAAAAACAACGCAAATAAGACGACACATTGTTTGTAATATAACAGTGACATATAGACAATGACATGTTGTAATATAAGAATGACATATAGAGAAAAAAGTCAACTGACCATAATATGTGGGACAGGCTTCCTGGGAGCAGGAGATGCATTGTGCTGGTTCCATACTTGTGGAAACTGACCTGATGGCGGACGAATCCAACAAATGATGCATCACCAATCGTACAACGATTACTTCATTTTTTTATAACTCATCATCTTGTGATCACATTCTATGTACGTATGTACACTCACACGGCGTGATATTACCCAGACTCGCATAGGCATAACACATTTCATGACCATTGCAAATGTAACACATTTGATTATAGCCATCATTCGAAACTACACACACAACACAGTACAAAATAAATTCAACAAAACTTTACAAAAAAAAAAGGTGAACAAGCACATAAGTATCAGTGCCAGTGGTAGAGATATAACATGACACAAAGTACAGAAACAAGTGGAAGCATACCAGCAAGAGGTGGTGGTGAACACACGGGTGGTGTGGATGAACTCGATGCGTAACTGCTGTTTGTTTGATCGGAAGCATATATCTGAACATAAAAAGCAATTTATTGTAAAAATTTGCTCTGTAAAGTGAAAAAAATGTGACACATATATAAAAAAAAATTCATTCATATCACTCACTATCTATCTATGATACAGTACTACATAAAGATGATACACAATACAAAATATCGGTGATTCTGCATTTTCATCAAATGAAAGAGTGGTTGATAATTTAACATTCGTTTTTTAATGTATAAGATGATATGGTAATAGAATGTTATTAATCTGTTACAGACATTCTGCCAAGAATTGAATTTGGAATGGATAAAAACAAAAGCTCAAAAAAGTAAATAAAATTAAGCTGATAAATGAAATGTGACTGATGGAAACATTTCTGAGAAAATTTTATTCAATCATAACCAACAAAAAAACTCAATCAAAATCATTTCAACGGCTGAGTGATTTCTTGTAGAAATTTCCACAGAATATATGAAAATATATAAGAACATAATTGAAGAACAAAGGCACAAATAAACAAAAGTGTAAAAATCTCACGGAGGCCAACGCCTTGCCGAGAGCATCTCCAGTTTGCGATCCTCTGGTGCTCCCATCAATAGAGCCATTGGCAGGCCCTGTTCGATTGAGGGTGTGTGTGGAATTTGAAGGGGGTATCGGAGCAACTGGTCGGAAGGTAGATAGAGGGGGCAGACTCACACCAGCTGGTGACATTAAGTGGTAACTCTGTGTGAGTAAAAAATAGTAATTTGGTCATTGCAGAAGTTATGAAATAAAATTGAAATGAAATTTAAAATAAGAACAATAAAATAATAATAAAATGGAAATGTTTATCATGATTATTAAACTGAATCAACCAATAAAAGAACTTATCAATTGTTAAAATATAAAGAACGAAAATTTGTTAACACATCCGGATAAAAAACAACAACGTGGTAAAGACAAACCATGGTATCTCGTTGCGCCAGCTGGTAGTTGAGGGAGGATGGATTGTACTGCGAGGGACCAGGTGGTTGCAGTTGACTGAGATAGGAGGCAGGACTGGCATTCATCATGCTGTTACTGCTGTTTATGATGCTGCCGTTGTTGCTCGCCCATGCACCTCCCAACAATGCAGCATTTTCTTCTGCAAAGTTATTGTTATATTTATCAAAAGCACTTTTTAATTAATATAAATATTTCAATTTTCATCCTCATTATTATTGTCTTGTAAATAATTGTCAGATTGTCAGAGTATGAAGAGCATAGGTGAGGATCTTGTTGCATTCAAACTCAGTCACTGCAACAACGGGACCATTCACCTTATGCATTGCACCATCTTGCAGTACAAAATTACATTGTCATATCAGTAAAAGGTAATTTTGAAATGAAACAAGATTTATAAATGACAACGCAAATTCATAAGAAATTTACTAACTGCACTACCTTAAAACTAAACTCAATTAATAAACATATTTTCTTTCGAAAACTAAAAAAATCACCTGGAAATTGATTAAAAGTGGAATATGGTTCCAAGGTAGTGTTGAACCTCGCTGTTTCTTGAGCACTGAACTCTTCAGGACTTGATGCATAGACCTTCAAACAAGATTTAATCATTTAATAGTCAAATATTTCTTCATTCAATTTAATCATTATTGTATTTCTAAATGATTGCAGTATGAACATTAAATTACAAAAAACACTTTAAGCCTAAAATCTGACAAAATAAAACCAAACACTTTTAAATAAGCGCATTGATTTAAGGTGAAATAAATGCAAAACAAACATTAATAATACTCCAGCAAGATAGCCTGAAAATAATATTGCACATAATTTACGGATTAATGGGCACTAGCTTATTAGAAAGCAGTCCCATCAAATATTTTTTGTAGCAACATTCAACTGACATCAAAATGAGATCTAACTATCCTTCACACGAGGTTATGAAAAATGTGACAAGTTATGAGATTCCAAAACATTCCGCCATCATTTATTCCTTTATATAAGGTTATTCATTTTATTATTACCCGCCATTGACCAGGCAGACGACTGATGAACACTTGATAATTAAAATATGTGAATCAATAGTGAATCAATAAATAACCAAAGAGGAAGCTCATTCTTCTCTATTTAATTTATAAAGGATTTTGTAAATATAATTAAACAAGAAATCAATATAGTGGATATGAAAACAAATTCAAATAGGGTAATCTTAATTTAATTTCTAAATGCAGTATCATGTTTATTAGGTCAGTTATAAAGCAAATAAATTGCTGAACCAATGTTGTTTTTAGCAATAGAAGCAGGAAGATACTTCATCATCATGTAGAAGAGCCTGTCATTCTGTATATAATAAATATCATGCCTCTGCTATCTCACTTATATATAATAATCTTATAATGTGGATGGATGAAAATGACTGAAAGAGAAGAATGACAAGAAGGCACAAAATATTTTTAACTCGTATTTTATTAGAATTTCTTAAAGTTTATTTGCAGTCGTTCAATAACATAACGTTTAAAAAAAGTTAAATAAATTATGAGAACAATTTTTATATTTGGTTAATTCAAATTCGTTTAAAAATTATTTTGAATTTTTATGAAAAAAAAATTGCAGAAAAGAAAAATTACTTAAATCATAAGTTTCTCAAAGAATACGACAGCACCTTACACTAACTAATGAACTTACGCTGCTGTTGAAAATTGCACGCCATGCCATTTCACTCTCTCTCTCTCTCTCTCTCTCTCTCTCTCTCACGTATATGGAAATATAAATATATATATATATAACATGCATATACACACTACATCTAACAAAAGTTTGTATTTGAACGTACTATATATATGCCTAATTTGAAAATATTTTAGTATAGTGTTGTTCTCTTTCACATGAAGTACAATTGTAAAATGTGGCTGTACAAATATTTAACCTCTTCCTTAGCATCATAACCATCATCACCAGCTTCATTAGGAATGAATAACACTCCTACAAATCAACGTAATGATGACACAAAGATATTCCAGTTTCATCAACATCCTCATCGTCGTCATCACCATCCTCATCATCATTATTATTATCACTCACTCTTCATCTTTTTCTACAACTTTCAAACAATTTTCAAAGCCATTGTTATCTTTTATTTAACTGATTTACACTAATTTTTTTTTAAAACATTGATAATTAATTTATCATTAATTTCATCAATAAAATATAATATCATGTTCATCAACATTTCCATAATCATCTTCATTATTGATATGTTCGTCAACATCCATATCGATTCTATCACCATTAAGGACAGTGTACTTTTGACAATTGGTGTTTTGTTTGCCATATAAACAGCCCAAGTGACTATAAGAAAGTTTTTCTGATTAAAAAATTGAAGACTGAAAAATTATTCATCGTCAACATCAGTATCTTGAACAGCATCATCTTCTTCACCATCATCTTCTTCTTTATCCTCAGACATCATCATCAGCAATTCATCTTTAAAACACAAACTCCCTTCTTTTTTATGAACGCCATTAATTATTCTGCAAAACAATCTAAGCTCTTAGCTCTAGAAAAAAAATTATGCTGCAAAGTAATATTTCCGAAATTCATGCATGATTTAATAATATCATCTGATTTCGCAATAACGAAAATATTATCTGAGTGATTAATGCATTAAATTATTGCAATGTTATTCGTAAACTATTCATTCAGGCAATACATATTTAAAGTCTCTACTGCATACTTACTTGGATTTTAAAAGCAATTAAAATGATTACATTTTTTGCTAATAGTTATTTTCGTAAAACTTTTCAATTATCAAAAGCTGAACACAAACAAACTATTTAACTCTTATCCTAAATACCAAAGACAAAAAACATTGGAGACAAATTTTCACGATCAACTTTTTTTACTATCATTCCTTAAAACTTTTCATCATATAGCAGGCAGGACACCATGCAAACAGAACAACCATCCCAACATCAGCAGCACTAATCAGGGGGATGGGAAGAGAGATGTAATCTTCGAGATTCAACTAACAAGTGCACTTATTAATAATGAACATATTGTACATGAATGCAGGCATGATATGTACAACTCATGTATGCATGGAGATGGTTATTTGTTGTATATTGAATATCTCATTTCTAATCACGCCTGCCCAGGTATGCATTTACCTGCAGAAAATCTTGTCGAGTAATGAGTGAACAAATTGATGAACAAATGATGAACAACAAATTGATGAACAAATGAATGAAGAAACAATTTTCTGAGCAAGAGACATATAAAAATAAATCAATAAATAAGTGAGTGGGCAAGGTAAATTAACAAATCAACAAAACTCTGAAGATGGTTAAACATAAAAAAGGAACAAATGAATGTTAGATAGCTGAAGATAGATGAATTAATAGTTGAAGATGTGAGCATGTGATTTAATGTGTTTACATTGAGATTTCAGCTTGAACGGCATGACACACAATGGTGCAGATGAACAAACGAAAAACAGCACAACAACAACGTGTATTACACAGCCTTAGATAATTAATATACAGCTCAGTAAGGAATAGTAAGACTATGTTGCTACTGAATCAACGCTGCAGACCTTGGATAAAAATTAATATATCTTCTTTCATTGGATTCTATAACACAGTTTCAGCTAAGATTTACTGATATTATACCTAACGGGAAATTCCAAATAAAATGTTGAATAAACGAAAAATGAAGTCAAATCAAGCATTTTCAAAATTCTTTCATAGCAGTATCAGTTATGTGAAAATCAGTTTTAAAAAAGAATAAAAGATCATTCTATTTTATCATTCAGCAGAAATTATAACTAAAAGAAATGCTCATAAAAAACAAGTATATAAAAATAAATGGAGCCTACATAACGTTTATGAGTTGAAAACTTACGATAATGAGGATAATTAGAAGTAAAACAATGTTATGAACAAAACTTTTGATTTGAAAAAAACATTTGTGCATGCATACAACAATTTTTAAACAGAAATAAACAAAACAGTACTTAGTTACTGGAGCTGAAATATTGTAATAAGAATTAACAAGTAGAAGCAGTAGTGATAGTAGAAGTACAAATAGTAGTAGCGGCAGCAGCAGCAGTAGCATCAAGAGTAAAAGTTGCAGCAATAATAGTAGAAGTTGCCTTAGTGCTGGTGGTGGTAACAACGGAAGTAGTAATATTAGCAGCAGCTGCAGTAGTAATAGCAGTAGCGGCAGATTTAGCATTAGTAAATAGTAATGCTAGCCGTATTTGGTAGTATGTATTTATGTATGTATGCATATGTATGCATGTATGTAGATGGTGTATGCACCCAGTGAACCAACAAGTCATTTATATCTTATCAGATTATGTTGCATAGCTAGAATGTACGAATACAAACATTACACATATAAACACAAGTCTGAGTCCACATAAACAAAACATATATAAATAAACATCTAGAGCAACCATTGATAACCAGACCAATGAAAATACTACTTCAATAATACAAAATAATACACAAGAATACCCAGCATAAATTCATGTACACACATATACATACATGACCAAATCTAGCAAATTAATCATATTAATACATTTCATCCCACATATTACACAAATTTGCGCTTCCATTGTGTTATTTCAGATGAGGACATGATATATGGACCAACGTTGTACCCATTCATGTGACTTGCCCTCTATATTCTCACTTCAATTTGTGCATGCATGCGTGCGTATATGTGAACTGCGTGTGTCAATTTGTGCATCAAAACATTGCCTGCCTCTCCACTCGTGTTATGGGAATAAATATGCGTTGAAGTTATATTTTACCAGTGTATGTCTGAATCTTAGACATCATGAAACGTACAAAGACGTTCCTACAACAATCTACACACACACCACAGTACTAAAAGAAGCTTATCTAAAATGAAATGTAAGCACGAACATAGAGACTAACTGGAGAGTAGGAACAGAAGGAAGTTTGATTTCATTTTATGACAAATTAATGAGATCATACAAGAAACACACAAGCACTCGCACAACACGTAGCCCATTAAATACAATAATATTTGAGAATAGTGGTAAATAAATAAATATAAATGCATATAAATAAATAAATTTATTTATTTTTTATTAGTGGCTACAGTTCTATGTAGAAGGAATAAAGTAAGAATTTCTGGATGGTGATAACGTTACTAGTCTGCTTGTTAGTTAGTTAGTTAGTTAGTAGAAATAGAATGGAATTAAAGATAATTCCAATGTTAATTGCTCTATCAATCATTAAATGGATTCTTACAATGCCATTAAACAAAGTTGATGTATTGCTTTAGAAAAAAGATTACATCCCTATCTACTAACAAATAGCATTAAGTGATTTTTTTTATAAACACACAAAAATATTCTTTAGTTTTTCATTGTGATGTTGCCAACAGGGTGATTGATACATGGAAAAACTTCAATGCTTGCCACAATACAAAAACAGACGTATAAAAACTGAGTTTAGATATTGTTTTTTATAGTGAATTTTATTTTTTTTATTGAATTTCAGAGATTACATTTTTTAAAAATATGCCAATTTCTAAATTTCTATTGAAGCAAAAGAAGTTCAAATGAAGTAAGCATGAATCAAAAGAAATCACACAAGACGTGGAAATCAACATAATTATAGAAAATATTTATTATACAAGCGCAATTTTTCAAAACTGATAAGAAACATTATTTTATATACAATTACATAAATAATTTTTGGTAACCCAACGATTTCATTCATTGTTGTCATAATTTACGCTTCTCCACCATGTTCTTGTAAGCTTATCATCACCGTTAAGATTGACAGTCTCTCTCTTAACATTATCAATTGTATATCCTTTGTAATCGCTTTTATAGCATACACACACACTCATTCTTATTGCTATGGTTGCAAACTGTAATTGCCAAAAAATGCAATCAGTGCACGAAATGTTTTAAGGTGAAAACAACTCAAATATGAAAACGAAAAATGTACCTCAGTCAATGAATAATCAATTGCGAACGAATCAATTTGAACAAATTTTCAAGCACAGAGGCAAACAAGCAAAGCCAGAGTACAACTAAAAATTTATTCCAAGCAACAAAATCACATTGCCGAATAAAAAAGAAATGAATAAATTATGCAAATTTATGTGCATAATTAGCAGAAGTTATAGACCATTGAGGCTGCTTGTTAACAATAGTCTGAAATATCTCCACAGGGAAATAAAGGTGAACAATAGTGAGGAGGGTATTAGGATATATGGCAGAGAGCAGTCGTAAATCTAAAAATTCATTTTCAGTAGGTGAGAACACATCTGGTGTTTAGAAGTTACCAAGCTTTCGTTCATTTGTTTGTTTGTTCTTTTATTCCTTTCTCTTCATTCATTTATTTTTTATTTCTCCACTTTCATCTTCACTCATTCAGTTGTTCATCCAATTATTTCACGCATGCATTTCAACCAATCAAGAAATATTTCAATTGTTAATCTTTTTATAACATTTTGTAACGTAAAACATTTGTGCAGACACACAACAACATATTAACAACACAACAACAACAACATAACATAGCAACGTCACAACAACACATCAACTCAACTGAAGAACAATAATTGTTCAAGTCAGTTCATCTTCTACTTTGGAAATGTTAGTTTCAAAAAACGTAAAAACTAAAGTTAGCACGTCAACAAATGAACTCTCAAAACATTCAAAATGAAGGAAGTGAGAACCGAAAAGAGGAAAAGAAAAATTATGAATTAGCTGATTGAAAATATTTTTCGCATATTCTGCATTTTATTATACAACTCATCTTATCTCATATCATACCATATCATATCGTATCATATCAAGACTTGTGTATTAATAAAATCCTGAAATGTTTATTGACCAGGTAAAAAATTAATGAAATTAAAAAATTATTGGGAATGAACAGGAATGCAAACACGCAAGCAAACTCACAGAATTGTTTCTTGGTCGTTTGGCCTCAGATGCAGACTTCCGGCCAATACCTTTTACAATTTTTAAATGAATTTTAACATTTTATGTTAACAAAATAATTTAAATTTAAATTTGTTGCCATTTAAATAAATAGCAACAAATGTTAAGATCTACTAAACAACAGACGACTAAACAATTTTCAAATAAAACTCAAACACTTATTAGTGATGGAAACACAAGAAAAGAAATGAAAGGAGAGAAAAGAACTTACTTGTGATGGTGTCTTCAACGGATCTCTTTCCAAGAGATCCGTAATATGATGATGACCGAACCATGGACTGCAACATGGCAGGAGGAGATAGTGATGAAGACGATGGGATCTACGTTTCAGCATTTCATCATTTCAACGTTTGAGAATTTTCAACATTTCAATGTTTCAACATTACACCCAACATTTCAACTTTTCAACGTTTCAACATTACACACAACATTTTACAATTGCTGCTTTGTGGATAAATTCAAAATAAAAAATAAAAAAAGAAGAAATAAATAGAACAATACAGTTACTTTGCTGTTTCTAGCTGTTTGATATGATCTTGCATATGGCTCACCTACAATTTAAAAAAAATCAGTTTAAAAAATTTTTCAAAATAATCACTAACTAAAAATGCGTTTGTCGTTTAAACATTCATATAGATATATACAAATACACACAAACAAGCAAATAAAATATATACACATAAACGTGTAGGCAGACATATGTGTGCACGTGCATGCCTGTGTGTATGTGTTAACAGTGGTGACAATGACATCAGCAATAAAACAGTAAACACAGAGCTTCAAAGACTGTACATCATGAATACACGCACAGTTAAAATTGAAAATCAATAAACAACTGAAGTAGAAAATTAAACAAAACGTTCTGCTACCAACGACGCACTCACAAATTTCATCACATTGAACTTGCTTACTGAAAAGCATTTTAGTTGTTTAAAAAATTCAGTTTGAATTAAATTCGAACAAAAAAATGTAGTCATAATAATTAAATCTTAGCAAATTTGTGACACAACTTGAAAAGAAAATAAGAAAACAATCCAAAACAGATAACAGTAAAAAGGTAATAAATGAATAATTTTACAAAACATCAACATCATCATTATTATTATTATAACAACAATAACCTTTAAAGAAATAACAGCAATAACAAGTAGAAAAAAAATCAATTAATATTAAAAATCAATAGGAGGAGAACAGCAAGCAAGTATGTACATATGAAGAACATACATTACATACACTAGACTCAAATTTCGTTAACATCAGTCAATTGATGTTCAATTGGAGACATGCTTCATTGTCTATAAAAATATATTACAAATCAACAGTAAGGTCATCATCAGCAGGTTATATTCTTTGGTCAGAATTTTAATAATTTTCAAACTTGATCAGTTCATACAATTTAAAAAGTATTTCATGTAACAAAAAACTTATTTCTCAGTAAACTCAACTTATAAAAATTTTGCGGTCCATAAAGTTTTCCAAAAAGAGCTCATTAAGAAATATAGAGAGAAAGCAATATGAAATTTATTTGATACAACCATTCCATGAACACGTTAAGAAATACCAGTTAGCACAACAAAACCATTTTATCATCATTTCCAATGTCAATATTATTAGCTATCATCGCCACCATCATCACCATCAGTAGCATCATCATATCCTCATTACCACTTCTACCACATCACAACCACCATCATCATTAAGCAAGAGAGAGAGAGAGAGAGAGAGAGAGAGAGAGAGAGAGAGAGAGAGAGAGAGAGAGAGAGAAAGAGAGAGAGAGAGAGAGAGAGGGAACAGAGGAACAATAAAATAGGAGGCAGGTAGCTGCTCAATCAATAATGTCTATCTATCTACTCTACAAAGAAACAACATCATGATAAAATTATTTCTAATAATGCACAATGCATTATTAGAAATAATAAACAAATGAATAATAATAACAAAACAACAGCAATAAGCATAACTTTGTATTAAAAATATACACGCTAGCTAAACATCATTTTAATGAGTGTTAAAAATGCTTTAAAAATTAGCAACAGTGGAATTCAATAATGATAAAAAAAGTTCTGCAATGTAGAGAATAAAGTAGAATTAATAATGAATTTGTTTGTAATATAAATAATTAAATATCAACTTATAAAACTAATGATGAAAAATAAAAATGTTTATACTAAAAATTGCACAAAAAGCGGATCATTGAATCAGATGTCATTAAAAAATGTCAATTGCAACAAACTCATTACAATAAAATAACAACATCAATGCCAGAGAAAACATCAAAACATTAGAAACTGGGTCATCCATTTGAGGAACAAAAAAAGAACTCAAAAGACGGAAAAAGAAAAAATTATGGATTTTAAAGGTAGAAATAATGATGATGAAAGTGTAATGTGGCATGTGTGTGTGCCCAGCCATAGAAAGTAACTACAGAAAGTGTATATATGGTTTGGGAAATTATGAACAATTACAAATATTAATTGTAATTGAGTGACACAGGCACATTAGTGAGGTATGAGCAAAGAATAAGCCCTAACTCCATAAAGCTCCTCCACAAAGCCTCAATTTGTTTAACAAATTTAAACAACTTCAAATGACAACACGGTTATGAAATTAGGATGGGAGCCACAGTTTCAAAACATTTAATTCTCTTTTAAACTGTAAACAAATGAATCATAGTAAGAGGAATTTTTTGGCATATTCCTAACAAATGCTCAGACGTTGGGATGTAAGCGTTTAACTTTCTCAAAAATCCTAAATAATCAATTCAATAAGAACAAGGATAAAATTTTTCAAACAAAAATAAAACATTTTTATTCCAGTCAAAAGAAGCTGAACGCAAATAGAAAATAAAATAAGATTAAACAGAATAACAGTAGTAACCTGCGTTGACAGAATTATTAGTGAGTAGGAAAGAAGTCAGCGGATCATCCGAACTAACAAATGCTGGATTGTATAACTGCAAAAAAATATTTTTTCCGCTACATTAATTAACATTCATATTATCTCCAATGATAAATTAACAAATATTGATGACGACATTATGCAAGTTCGTTGCTGGGTGTTTGACATTTTTTAAATTTTATAGAATAAATAAAAACAGAAATGAAAATGAATTCATTTTAACTTGAGAAATGCAAACACGATAGCAACCATTGAAAATAATAAACTCAATACTTTCAATATACAACCCAAAATATGTTATAAGAAATATACTGAACAAATTAGAGAAAATGTTTTTCAATAAAAAAAAAATAATCATTTCATTTTTGTTATTAATCAATAAACATAAGAAGTGTCTACCTTTTAACATTTAAAAAAAAATTTCTTCAAAATTTTCCATTTATTTTTCATTGTACAACGGAACGCAAAATATAGCACTAAAGATGATCAGAGGGTAAACTTTTATAAATAAACTGGCAGTCCTCCATATCGGCACCCTAATTAAATTAGTGAGCCATAAATCATGTACTTCCTAATTCAATTGTTTTCTCCTATTAGTCTATCAATCAAAAATTATTCATCTGCTCATTCACTTCTTCATTTTCTTCTCTCATTCTTTCATTCATTTTAACGTTTACTCATTCACTTGTTCATTCATTCATTCATTTACTTATTTGTTTGTTTATTTATGCAATTAATCAAAAAATTGTTCATTCATTGACTAAATGATTTTATACTTACTCTCATTACCGAATATTAAGTTGTTACAGTTCACTCATTTACTGAATGTTTTTATACTAGTTCAGTCACTTTGATTTTTCATTCATTCATTCATTCATTCATTCATTCATTCATTCATTCATTCATTCATTCATTCATTCAGTTTTAACAACTGTTCCTTCATTCGTTTCGTTTATTCACTCATTTTTTCATTCTCCCACCCACACCAACTACTATTCAGTTCATTCAGCTGAAAACTCATTGTCACTTACTTACTCTAAGCGTTGATTTTTTCTACTCTTGGTATTACAAAATTAAGAATTAATTAATAATTAATTAAAAAAATAATTAGAAGAACAAGACTAAACACAAACCATGCATTCAATCTTCCACGAATTCACTAATTATTCATTCATACATATATTCATTTATTGATTCATTCATTCATTCATACATACAAACATACATACATTTTTAGATGTTTTTGGTACATTTATACATTATGCATTTCAATTATTCATTCATTCATGGATTTATTTATTTATTCAATTATGCGTTGACCATTGTTCACGCATACATTCAGGCACCACTGCTCATGCATTCATACATTCTCTAATGTTCATCTATTCATTCATACATTCACTAATTTCATCCATTCATTCACAAATTCACTTGTGTTCATTCATTCATTCATATATCCACAATTAATTTTTCATTTACTTTTTAATCGTCCTTCTTTCACCCCAACGCTCACAAACACACATACATACCCTCAGTATCATTCATATGCCTAATATATGTTCATCAACAGTCATTTGGTATGTTAGCATGAATGTTAAATAAATAAAAACACTTACAACTACACACAACATCAACATATACATCAACTGAGTCTATATGCCTATTGTATATAACGCTGATGCATGCATTACAATCATGCTTGTTACACATACATGTTTAGTAGTACATTGTAGACAGGCATATTTGTCTAAGTATATTGTATATATACAGGACTTTATATACAATGCATATGTTAAATAACTAAGTTTACAAGTTTGGATGTTTATATTTCCTTTTTAAGAATGAATATTTTATTTTCAAATTTCAGTAGTAAAAATATGCTTGTAAAAAAGCTTGCAGATCAGTCCATCTGGATTTATTTTATATCCTTAAAAATACTTACAATGTAATGTCTCAAAGATATGTGCTTCACTAGCATATTTGCAAATGAATAACTATTCAGAATAAAATAAAATTTTCAAAATAACTATACCAATTATATCTTTTAATCAGCTAATTTTTTATTTTATAATTCACAAACAAGGTTACAGCATATTACTCCCAGCTGTGCTGTCAGCTAGCTACCTTAATGGTAGCTGACCATTTATTCTGCCAATTAAATATAAAACACATTCCTATATTGTTTAACATCCATCACTGACCACAACCTTATTTTTTTTATTAATTATTTAATTATTTTCAAATCAAGTCAAAAAACTGTCTGTAACATCTTAAAATGTACGTAGACATATATTATTAATTACAATATAAACATATGTAGCACCAGCAGATATGTCGGCACGCAAACACACACACACACACACATACACACAAACACACACATGCCTACAGAGAGCAAATACAACAATGATCATTCATGTAAGCTTCCTATCTATAAAGGTTAACAGCAATACATTTGTCAAAGATTTGCTCTGTTTCCACTGACATGATGTATGACCATAATTGATTTCCACACTAAGTCCCATTGCACTCCACACAACTATAAAACCATTTATTTACTTATCCATTTGTTCTTTTCCATGCTCCTTCCCAAATGATTGATTGGTATTTCATTGGAGCTCACTCATTTATTATTTTCTATTTTAAAATATATCCATTAGTTAGAAATCGAAGCTTCAAGTTTTAACACTTTTAAAACCACATGTTGAATAACCAATTAATCAAAAAAAAAAAAATAATCTACCAGAAGTTATAAACATGGAAAAAATAAGCAAACGCATTCCTCCTTCTAGCAAAGTTATTCATAATAAATGATATTAAAAAGTGGCTGATATCATTAAAACCCAAAAATAAAATTCTTAAATCTTGGAGATTTAAATGCGTAAATAGAAATTTTAATTGAAAATTTTGATTAAAGCAGGCAGGCAGGATTATGATGATGTCATTCGTTTATTTATTCCACAGTACCTTTTGTAAACAAAGATTAATTTCAACTTAAGCCTCTAGAAGATATAAATCAATGAATTTTTCTATTTTTTTTCTATCAAATTTTAATTTAACATATCTTGTTTTATACAAGCCTACACCTACCTACACGCCTTTTTTATTATTATTATTGTTTTAAAAATCAGGATCTGACAGACCTTACTAATAATTAAAAATCTTATAGAAACATTAATTGGATATTTTTAAAAATTCATCATAAACTTTTTGAAAATTATTTCTGCGAAGTTTTATCTTTTTCCCATACAATATATTATGTTAGGTTTTTAAGGTGCAGTGGAGTAAGATGGAAATCAAATGGTAAATAAAGATGAATGGAGAAAACATCTCAAAAAAGGTGCCTGAATGAATAAATAAATGAATAAATAAAAATTAATAATTACTTTTGTATCAAATGCTTGATTGGCAAGAGTGGTGGAAGGACTCCAACTTGTGGCTAGATCTACAACAAAATTAAAAAACTTGAAAATAAAATTTTTAAATTAAACATTTATATTTATTAAAGAAAATTGTTTTTAATGAATGGCATAATAATTATTAATTGTTAAACAAATTAATACTAGATACCGTAAACGACAACAAAATAAATCATAAAACATACAAATACAAGTTCATCAAAATGTTTTCAATAAAAGAGAATTAGACATGCAAAAAAATCTCATATCACATCTTCGACTGTATAATGAATACAACAAAAGAAGATAATTGCAGAGGATGTCTTGGTCATGCAAGGTTTAATAATTTCATATCAATACCAGCCATGCATCTTTTTCTGCAAATTCTATATTGTCCTTTAAACATGCATACATATGTACACAAAGATACGCATACACACACGCGTGTGTACACACGCACACACATACATATATTCTTGTTTTATCTAGGCATATGTGTGTGTATGTGTGTTTATTAGTGTGTGTGTGTGGATATGATTGTGAGTACATGTGTATCATAACATGTGAGTAAGTGAACGTGATTGTGTTTATAGTTGCACATGAAGCAATGATGGATGCTGTGGAGAGTTAGCTGTTGCTTATTTTATTACATAACTCTAACAAGATGAATCCCCATCAGAAAACAAACAATTCTGTCCTGATAAAATTAGGAAGTTAAATAAGTAAATAAACTTTTTGGAATGAAACAGTTGCAAGATGAACAAGAACTAATTGATATTAGTGCCTACTTTCCCCCACATCCCTACAAAAACAAACCAACCATAATAAAAAAAACAAAATATTGAAAATTTAACTCATTCATATTTTAACTTTAGAACATTAACTTATTCATTCATTACTTCATTCATTCATACATTCACTCACTCAAAACATAATAACAGCACACAAGCAAAGAAAAGCTTCATCAGCTTATGCCAAGTGACTGATGTACAAATCTGTTTGATGGAGTTGGAAAAAAAATTCCCTTGAGACAAAATCATAAATCATTTACAGAACAACACAACAGCAAAAATAATTATTAATGGCTAATTTGAACATTTTTGTAAATAAAATTTTTTTTAACTAAAACACATCAACAAAGTTTTCAACATTTTCTTAAGCCGCACAGACAGTCCTACACAAGTGCGCGAGCATACTCACACAAACAAACACAAACACACACACACAAATGCTCATAGAATACACACCCAGAAACAAGTAAAACTAAAAAATATTAATATGTCATGTCAGATGAAATGTCAGTGGCACATAAATATATGTCATTACCCACATTTATGTGCAAGCACACATAAATATATTTATGAATACACATAAATCTGCTGAGTATGTGTAGTTATGAATACCAAAGGAACATAAATATATATCATACCTCCAGTTACAAGTGCAACATGTTATTTCGTTTAAAAAAAATGTTCAACAGCAATAAATAAATTAGGAAACAACACAAAAACAAATTTTATCATTCCTCAGAAAAGATAAATAAAATAAAAATTAAAAATATAAAGTGATTTACAGAAAGGAAAATGATGAAATGAACTTCTTTAAAAGAAAAAATTTTCTTTCAACAATACAGACAAAGGAAGAATAGGATGGACAAAAGTGGAATATGATAGACTGAAGTGGAACATGAACAATTGAACATAGAAAAATAAATGAAGGGTATTAAATCATTGTTTACAATGAAGTTTAACAGAGAAATATAGATGGGAATTGTTTTAAAGAGGCCATGAAATATTCAATAAGCAACATGGTGCTAATGCTCAAGGCAAATAACAATATTAAGATGTGCTAAGCCAATTCCTCTCCTCCTTTGTTTTCACTCTCCCTCCTTCATTTTCTCTCTCCACTCACTAACTTCTTATTTATTAATTTCTCTAAAATTAGAAGATTAGACAAAACAAATTCAATAAACAATAGAATGATAAAAATAGAAATACATGAAGAATAGTTGAAGATCCACCTATCAATCAATCAGTCCAGCACACATTAGAAACAATCTTCATCACAGGCATGCACACACACGCATGCACACACGCACACTACTCAGTAATATAAACACCAACTGATCTCAACTTACCCAACATGAAATTAAAACAACAAATATCAAATTTTAACAATGTAATTTAACCTGTCCATAAAAACAATGCACTACTACCATTATACCAACAACAATAACAACAAAGAATAAAACAACAATTATCTACTAACAATATTACCAACATTTATTAACAATATTATAATTAATGATTCACACATAAAAAGAGATGAAATTAAAAAAAAATCATTGAGTGATAATGTATACAATACAAGATATCAAATCTAAGTAGAAATATTAGAGCATCCATAGAGCATTAGGCACAAATCTCATTGATGCATCCAATCCTGCTGGCCTAAGGTAAAATGGGAATAAACTCATAAGCCACCTAACATAGAGCTAGAAGTAAAACCCTGCTTGTTCAAAGTTCTATAAAGCAGTGAAACAAAAAATTAAAAAAATATGGGGGAAAAGGAGTAAGATTAAATAACCTGATTTGAATGATGTGAATGTTGCATCTAAGCCTCCATTCTGTAACGTTGTTCCTGCTCCAGCTACTGGTGGTGAGAACATCTGCGTGGTGGTGGTGATGGGTGGTGGTGGTGAGTAGGAGGGAGGAATGCAGAGGTTAATAACAGCAATTATATTAATTATAACAACAATTAAGTATTACATATATAAGAACAATTAAGTATTATATGTATGTATACTTAGGTATATATTTGAACACGTGTGTGTGCCAGTGTGTGTGCGTATGTGTGTTATAAAAAAAAAATTAGAAATTTAATGCCACAAACATAATTAACAAACCCCAAAAACTACTAATTTAATTATACACTTTGCTTAATTACAAAAGTGATGGAAGGAAGGCCTTAGTTATAAAAAAAATAAATAATTGAATGAATAAATTACCATTTGAATAAATAAATCTTCATTAACTACTATTATGCATGGTAGAGTTAGAGAAAAACTTACAGAGAATGATGTGTACAACATACAACATACGGTGATTAGCAGCATCTACACACATATTTAACATTTAACAAAGAAGGAATGAACATACAACAATACAACATAGGCAATAATTTTACATTGCATAAACGCGCGTGTGTGTGTTTATGTGTGTGTGTGTCAGCATGTTTGTGTGAGTCAATATTGCATGATGTATGTGCCTCAGTGTGCTGGCGTGCGATTGTATGTGTATGTGTGCGCGCGCGCCAGCGTTAGGAGTCAGAGTGTGTATTTGTGAGTGTATGTTGTGGGATGAACTAGTTGTATGTACACCAGCACAGAATGTATGCGTGTGTATGTGTGTGTGTGCGTGTACAGAGAAATAGGCATAAACATACATGTGTGCATGCATATAAACACCACAGTAGTGTGTTGTACACATGAATGTAAACAAAAGGTTAATGTTTACATGTTAGCATGAAACTAAAAAAGGTATTCAATTCAGTTTCTTCATATACTCATTGCAAACATGTGAAAAATTTTGTATAAATTAATAATATATGTATAAATAATATATAAATTAAAAATTTATAACAATATACAAATTTATATAAAATAGTAAACTAAAAGTTAACATAGTTGAAATTTAACAAATTAGACAAAAAGCAACCTTATAACTGTAATTCATGTTGAAATTAAAAAAAGTTATACAGTTTAAAGTTCCTGCCTGTTAAACTAAGCAATGTTCTGATGTAAATATGGTAAGTACTAACTGAATACTTAAATTGAAGTATTACTATATAATCAGTTTGATTTTTCCAAAATCCTTCCGTTTACAATCTACATTCCACCCAGATTAAAATTCAGTTTCTCAGTCCACCATCTTCAACTCTGTCACAAGTAAATTGCTCTATCTCTGTTTTTAAATTTTAAATCCTTGGTTTCATATCATTCCCTACCAAGCCCTGATATTCCACTGATTCAAATGTGGAAGGTCACCTACAAATATCTTAAACTGCTTAGAAAATATCTTTTAAACTTTTTTAATATCATTCATTTGGAGACAATAATATTTAACTGATCCATTCAACAACTGGCAGTAAAATGAGGCTGTGATAATTTTCAGCAAGTGTCTGGAATACATCAAATGCCAAAAAGTGGAAACCATAAAAATTCTGTCCAATGGTACAAGATTTCATTTAAATATCATTAGCAGCACTGAGATGAAAATATTTTCTAAAAAAATAATTCACTGAGATGTGTGTGGTGTGGTAACTGATACATGTGTGTGTGGTGTGCATGCACAAACAACACACAAGCACACAGACTGATCTTATTTCAACTTTTAGCACATCACACTTCAAAACTTAACAGCCAAAGCAGGAATCCAAAAAAATCTACTACTTCATCAATGATGATATATTTTAAATTTTCCAATAAAATCAAACTTTGTTGAAGCTCATTGTGAGTAGATGCCAATAGTTTCATCACAATTTTAATTAGTTTCCCAGCCCTTACTAGACTGTATTTAATATGAAATATACAATATATACATATGTGAATATATATATATATATATATATATATATATATATATATATATATATATATATATATAAGCAAAATGTGCGTTCATTTATATATTGATAATATATTTGGTTAAAATTTCAAGTCAATGAAAAGTATTGAACAAGCAAATTATCAATCAATATTTAAATGGAGTAAAATTGCAATGTGAACAGTTTTATATTATATGAGAATACATAAGGAAATAAATTTAAAAAAATCTCACTCCAATTAATGAACACAGGCTCAATGATCACAAATTCCTAATTCATTAAAAATGTAAGTACCATCAACAGTAACTAAGTAAAATTATAAAAATAAATAGAATTAACAAAACGAAGAAATGGTATCATAAAGAAGAAATGGTATCAAGAAATGGTATCATAAAGAAGAATGGTATCATCAGGCTGCAGATAATAAAAAAAAAATAATAAAAATACAATTAGAAATAATAGCAATAGAAATAATAGTAATAATAATAATAATAGTATGAAGCCTGCTAGGACTCAGCAAGCAAGCCAATAATCATGATCAGAAGCTAATGCACAAGCACAGCTACTGATATTGATTTGTATGTATGTTTATATGTATGCCTGCTTATGTCTCCTTCCTCTGTTTACATTCATCTTTCATTTAAGCTTATTCTTGAAAGATGCATATTCATCTATATGTAGAGGCAGAATTTTTATACAAAATAGATTTATATATCTTAACTTGTATCCAGAAAAGATGGATGAATGGATGAAGGAAGAAATAAATGAATAAATGAATGAATAAATGAATGAATGAATGATTAAATGAATGAATAAATAAAATGAAATGAATGAGTGTATGAATGAAAAGGTCAAATTGACAAGCTGTCAATTTAGATGTGTAGAATTGTGTTGGTTGTGGTGTGTATTCACTTCAATTGTCAGTATGCTTTTAATGCTTGTGTGTTTTCCATAAACTAAAATATGATAAAGATAAGCGTTACATATATATTATAAGAAATATGATAAAGATAAGCGTTACATATATTTTTTTATTTATTTAAATAAATAAATAAATAAATATATATATATATATATATATATATATATATATATATATATAGTACAAAATTTGAAACTTCAAAGTTAACTGTTGATGAAACTGACCATTTCTTCATTTTATTCATTGAAATCATTCCTTACATCCACTTTTGTAGAGTAGAAAGAAAACATTGTTTTAAGTTTTTAGAAACATCTTAAACACTCCCTCCAAATTCAAGCCAGCCAGGCATGTGCAAAACAATATGAATCAGATGATAGATGTGCATGATGAGTGGAAAAAGATGAATGCAAGCATTGTCCAATTGTCATTTGCAGCTCAATGCTTTTTGTGGTCATTTTCTACTGCCACTATTATTTTAAATGTTTTAGTGAAGAAAATTTTTTCAAGTTACCAAAATATATTCATGACACTGCTAAAATTAAGAAAAAAATAAATATTATCTTTAAGTTAACTAAGTAAATTATGTTAACTATATCACCTTTCTTTCTAATTTTCTTTCTTATTTTCTATGAGTTTAACGATTTTACCTGAACTAAATTAACTGCTGGAAAATTATGTTATAGAGAAAAAAGTTTAAAATTTGTACCTTCAAGCTGATAGAAACTCCTTCAACTTGTGTATCATTTTAAGATTTGTTCAGACCAAAAAACAACAAAATTAATTGAATATCAAATTTTTTGCAATTTTTTAGTGTTTTGTAAGTACAGATATACATATTTCTTAAAATAAGATAGCACTTAATTGGAGCCAGAAGGTGGTTATAAAAACTTAAAAACTTGAACAATATGAATTGAAAAGTTTTGAAGGTACTGTCATCATTAAAAATGGATCTGGTATGAAGAAATCATTTTATCTTTTTCTTCAAGATTTTACACGCAGTATAAAAATATAAGTAATTATATATCCTTGCCTTTGAAGTGTAGTAAAGGATGAGTTTTGAGTGAGTCTTAGCAGGCATGATAAACATTTTTAACATAATTTTATTTTCAATTTGAACCAATCTGACCATTGGTCAAATACAATGGTTCCATCACCATTGCTGGGTCAGTCAAGTTACATTGTTCATTACTTGTGAGCCAGCTAAACATTTTATCTGGACAGACAAGCAAAATTATGTTTAAACTTTTATTTAATTCTTTTTTCACATCTGAGCATAAAGACCAAATTCAACACTTCTAGCCAACATTACGCATCATTAAAAAAAGTGAAAAGTCCCATCTTTGTGAGCAAGAGCTTTAAACAGATTGACTGTGAAAGTATAATAAAAAAGAAGCTGTTTTGTCAAACACCACCCATGAACACATACACAACAAGCACACAAAGATAAAAGCATATATAAATATATATATATATAAATATATATATATATATATATCTAGGTATGTGTGTGAGGATATCCTGACAATATCCTGAGAATATATACATGTAAATACATAAGAACTATATATTAATCATAAATGTTCATGACAAAATAAATGATAAGCATCAAATAATAAAAATCTAGAACATAGCTAACTTCTCTGTGCCAAAGGTTGTCTTATAATAGAAAAATAAATTCAAAGATTCCGATCAAAGATTACAGAGATGTACAAACACTTTCTGCTTCTGTTTTCAAAAATTATAAAATTCAACACTTCACAATGAAACATATTAAGCCAAAAATATAAAGTTTGTAATAAGAAGGATGCACAACTGCATTTCAATGTATAGTTCTCTTTCAATAGAATCTACGAACTTGGGTCAGTATTATAACTTTAAAATGAATGAATAAATATGGTAAACCATTTGTAATCCATGATGTTATTATGTTCCTAAGGTAATAATAAATAAATAAATGAAATAAAGCAGTTAGTTATAGATTGGTGGAAAAAAAGATTTGTTTCACTCATTCCCTTAACAAGAGAAGCCATTAAAAGGTAACTAAAGAAAGCATTGGAACATAAAATTGAGTAACTGCCCAGCTGAAAACTGAAAGAATATTGACTTGAACTGCAATAAACTTTTTTTTAGGGACCTTTTAGTGCCTAACATGAAAAAATCATAATGCAATGGTGGGTGGATGTTAATATTTCCAGTCCAATAGAGATGATTATGAGGAACGATTTTGAATTTATTTAACACTACACTACACTATACACACACACACACACACACACACACACACACACACACACACAAAGGTAAGAATTACTGGATTAGAAAAATAAAACAAAAAAAGCAAGTAACAATTTTTTAAAAACTTATTTCCAATCAGGAACAAACAAACAGGATGATTCTTTACAAACAAACAGTAATGAAAATTAGTGCATGCATGCATGCAACATGCAATTATATCTTTTCATTCCATCCAAACATCTCTGCAATCTTATGCTATCTTTCTCTTTCTCTCTCCCTCTGTCTCTCTCTCTCTCTCTCCATGATGGTAGTTTAGAACATTAACATTATACACACTTTTAACATGCAAATAGAAAAAATAATAAAATTATATTACCTATTATCAATATATCAATAAATGATTTCAGAGATTAGCAAAATATAAGCCAATATTGCAAACATTTTCAGATATATATGCACATACACACAAATACATAGCAGTAAGCATAGTATATTGTATAATGCATGGTAAAATTGCACCACATAAAATAAACAATCTTTCATTACAGTTACATTGCAGCAATAATGAATGTTTCAACATAGGCTCATAAAAGATAAGCCCAGGCTTATTGTATATTGAATTACATATGGTCATATGTTTAGATGTGTGTGTGTGTGATTGTGTGTGTGATTGTGTGTGTGTGATTGTGTATGTGAGTGAGAGAGAATGGGTATACATTTGTTGTTTAGGGCACAAATAGTTGTAAGTGTTTGTGATCAAAAGTTACAAACAGGAACAAGAATAAACAGTAATCAAATACAAAACAAACATACAAATTACAAAAAATGAAATAAACACAGAAACAAACAAAAAACCACAACAAATAGACACTCACAGCACTGAAATCCAGCAGGTCGCTTAATTCTTTGTCTGCATTGACAACACTATTGTCAGCCATGATTGAAAGAGCAAGAATACATCACACAAAACAACCTGAAATTAATGAAAAATTTATCTTCTATGTAAATTGATAATGTTCAAATGCTTTCAATGGTAAATTATATAGAGATATATATTTAAAGTACTTGGGTATATTTTATAAAATTATAATTTGAGTGTAACTTTAAATTTCAATGATTTGTACATTTAAAATTGAATAATGAAATAAAAATAACGTTATTATAGTCATGTTATACAGACTATTTCTAGATCAAGTAGAGTAGAACTTGTATTTATAAATAAATACAAATTAATTCTTTTCAACTAATCAGTTTGGGACAATGCTACTCAGCAGGATATTTTAACCCTAAGCCATAGCATATTGTCTTAATGCTATATTTCAATTCTCATGTCAGAAGAAAACCAGGGTGATCCTGTGCCATGAAATTTTAAATTAAATTTCGAATTGGCATGAAAAAATAACTGATTAGTTTTAAAAATCAGATCTTGAATGAAGGAATAAAAAAAATTTCCAACCATTCCAAAATCATGTTAACTACACATTTATGTGTGAGTACTGTAATTAAAATTTATTAATCCATACAAACATGCACACAAACATATTTATAAACAATGAAACAACCAAGTTCAATTCAAATGATTTTCTGAGCAACTTTTATGGCAGAAGTTTAAACAATACAAACATCTGCTTATTTCAAAGCAAGCCAAGAATAAGCATATACATACACTGTAAATCAAGGATGAAAAAATTCATTGTGCCAAATGAACTAAATAATAAAAAATATAATTACACACACAAAAGTGAACAAATTTAATGATATAGCCAAGTCATCCATTATTAAATATGGAACTACATGAGTATTATTTGGTAAATAAAATGTTTAACAGCAAACTGCAAATGTTAATTTAAGAATAATTAATAAAAAAATACTGAATTATAAAGATGAATTATATAAAAATAATAAAATGAATAAACAAAAGTTTGAAACAGCTAATAGATTAGCGGTAAAAGATTGAAATGCTATGAACTACACAATAGATTTCAACAAGTTTTAATTTTAAAGTTTATAAATTAAAAACTGATTAATTGAGATCAAGAATAAATGTTAAATAACATATTTCCCATGTAAACAAAACTATTTTATTTTAAAGTTTTATAAATTCAGTAGGCTTCAGAATTTTAATTATAATATCAACCCTAGTCATTCCTAGCTATGCTACTTAGCCCAGCTTTCTGCTCATAAATATCATTTTAAAAGTGAGTGCTTATGAGATCTCTTACAAATATAGATTCCCTACTCCCCCATACCTTTAAGTTGAAAGTATGGGAGAGTGGGGGATCTATATTTGCTACAGGCTAAAGTTTAACCTTTTAAACTTTAACCCCTACATTCAACCTCTTTCTGTAATACCGAACCTGGTATGTTAGAAACTTATGAAGAACCGTTTGATTAGTTCTTCTTAGAACCATTGCGACTGCTGTGTTTCTCTCTACTCATTTAAAAATAATATATATATAAAAGATGATGTTCAAATAAATTATTTCAAAACTACAGTTTCTCATTACCATAAAATAAATTGCACTAATTATCTGGATAAATATGTAAGATATAAATGTTGGAAATATATCATGAAATGATCATAGAATTAAACTTTTTTTATTTAGAATGGCCTAGAAAATAATGATTATGGTATTAGTAGAAAGACAGACAATAACATACAATTCTAAAATGGAGTGTGCCAGGCAAGCCATGAATCTAACTGTCTAGCTTTACAATAAAAAACATAATAACTGCTTTTTTAACAGAATTTATTGATAACAACCTACAAACACTGAACATTAAAAACTACTTTCACAGATTCTATTTTTTGATTATTTAATTTAGAGACCAAACTTGTACTTCATCAGACTCTCAAATAAAGTAATGTGAATGAATAATATAAGAACAGACAGTAGATGACAGCTTAGGGTGTCCCAACAAAAATCTGTACACTTATATTCTATAAAGTTAAAGTTTTATAAAGTTCCATTGACTAACCGTTAGTCACTAACGCGATTGCATTCCATTTAAAAGATTGCATTGTATGTAAAATATGCACATATTTTTCTGATACACATCGTGCTATTAGTTTTACATGGTTAAACTTTTTTCCTGTTTAATACTACTATGATGAATCCAGAACCTCAACTTTAGAATATAATGAGAACAGAGTATTAATTAAAGAGATTTATTTACTTTTATATTTATATTGTTGCAAACTGGTTTAGTACTTCCAAACATAGTTAGAAACTCAAAAAGTCATACAAATTATTATTAATGTTTGTTAGTCTCCTAAATGCTAAATCTATATTTGTTAAATTTAGTTGATAACTTTCACTTATTATGGTTAGAAAGAGATATAAACAAGCTACAAAGATGAAAGCTGGCTTTTAATCTAAACTATCTGAATGCTTCCTTGAGTTTAGTTGGATTCCCAGATTCAGCAATTCGGAACAATATTACATTACATTACAGATTACAATTACAGTAGGTAGGCAGAGGTAGACTAAACTTTAGTCACTAATAAAATAAAGTAAATGGTAAAATATTAAAACTTGTTTTAATTAAAAAAATGAAAATGAAAAAAGCTTACCAGCCTTTCTTCTTTAATAATCCAGAGTAACTGGAACTAAATCCGTATTGATACTTTTATCTTTAATTGATTAGTGGGTTCGCCATTTTGCTGATTTTTTACAAGGAATAATTTTTATTTTTTCAATAGCCAGTTTCAAATAAAAAAAAATCAAGAAAAAAATAATTAAACTTTATTTCAAAAATCAAACTTTGCACAAATAAAATTCCTTCAATGCAAGTAATTATTCAGTCAATAATTTGTTGAAACATAAAACAAATAAGAAAATTTGATGAAATTTGAAGAGCGAATTGATCAGACGCACACCGTCCATAACATTTCAAAATACAAAATGCTCTCCAAGCATTCGCATTGTTGTACTTGCGCATTATGTACAGCTATTAATTTTCAGTGATGCTCCGTATAAAAGTCAAATGTTTAGGGACCAGATATGTCGTCACTGGTTATTCTAAGTATATGCATTTGAGCACATTCATATAACAATATATGTACAGTACACATATAAATATAATAAAAATTATTATAAAAAAAAAATAAATTTTCAGATTATTTTTCACATCAAATATTTTATAATAAAAAAAAATAAAGCCAGGCTTGGATTAACCATTAAGCAAACAAGGCACGTGCCTATGGCACCAAGCGTTTGGGGGCACCACAAGTCTCCTAGAAAATCAATATAAGAAAATGCAAATATAACATTGAATTGCACATTCGTTAACTCTGTAATTTCTGAAGCATAAAAATGTATTTTAGTAATGGAATTCCTATGTTTTTGATATATTGTATTATTGCATCTTGAATCAACCGATAATAATAGTTCGACATTTTTTAGAATGTGGCGCTGATTTATCTAATAAAGCTGGTAGTTTTTTACTTAATTCATGTAGTACTAAATCTCCTGAGCATGAAATGTATAATTTTGTAATGGAAATTCATGGTATGGGCTGCATATAAATTTATCGCAATCGGTAGAATATAGAATTGATTGATTTCTTGTTTAATGGCGTTTCATCACATTTTGAAAAATTTGGCTCACCTTTAAAGTTAAAATTTTTTTGTTGAACATTTAATGTTTTATTATCGTTTAGAAATTTTGTTTGATATAAAATGAGCTTAAACGGCTTTTATTGTGCTATGCCTGTTAAAAAAAGCAAAGATTCTGAAATTTTTGTATGTGTGTGATTCAGTTCCTGTTATATACTTCTTTGGCATTTTTGTATTTCATTCGAAGCAAAATGGCCGGCAACGTTTGGCATCCCGAAGACGTAGGATTACAACAAATACTCCAATTGTTGAGGGAATCTCAATCCCCAGACAACAGCACTCAACGAACTGTTCAACAGGTGCGTTTATATTTTATTTTAATTTTATTTCGATATATTTACTAGCGGCATGCATAATTTAATAATGGAGTGATATGTTGGTGATGACTGATCTGACTGAAATTCAATTTTAATTTGATCGAAATCGTTAACTGTTGTCCATTACATTTAACAAAGTTAATTTAATTAATATTTTATTTTTATATTTTTTTAATTATTATTACCAAACAAGATTATTAGATTTTTTAGATAACTGATTAAAAATCCTTATTATCATCATTTATCCTTAAAACAGAAATTAGAAGAATTGAATACTTATCCTGATTTCAACAATTATTTGATCTATGTATTGACTAAACTAACTAGTGAAGGTTTAAAAATAATCTAAAAACTTTAAATTGTTGAAAATTTGATTTAAATTTCTATTGTCCAACATGTAATATTTATCAGACGAGCCTACTAGATCACTCAGCGGTTTGATATTGAAAAACAACATTAGAACTCATTATGAAAAGTTTCCCATACCGGTAACGACCTTTATCAAACAAGAATGTTTAGGCAGTATTGGAGATCCATCTCCTCTGATCAGGGCAACAATTGGCATATTAGTTACTACAATCGTAGCAAAGGGAGGCCTAGAAAATTGGCCAGATCTTTTGCCATGCTTGTGTCAATGTTTAGATTCAGAGGACTATAATGTCTGTGAAGTAAGTTTTAACCTTTAATTCTTTTATTTATGACCTTTTTTGTTATATAACATTATATAATAAGAAACTACATCTATATATATATATATATATATATATTGTGGGCCGAGTACATACTTGTTAGATAAATTTTGTACTTTTAAGATTTTACTTAGGTTTATAGTTGAAGCTCATATATGATGATGTACTTCGTTTATTATTTGTTCTGACCTTATTTAAAAGCTAACTAGATTGTTATCATTAAGTGTTATAACCACCCTTCTGTTATTGATTAACGATAAAAAACTATTCATCTAAATTTGGTTTGGGCTGTAGATAGACTTTTGTGACCTCACTTTTTATCAACTATAGACATCCTACTCTGTGTCTATTATTAATTTTGGAAATGTCGAAAACATTGTAAATAACATAGATATTTAAATTTAAGTATTCAACAAAATTCTGAGTATTCAACAAATAAAAAATACATGTTCAGGTTTTACTAATTCTAATTATTTTTTTTACAAATTAGGGTGCCTTTGGTGCCTTGCAAAAAATTTGTGAAGACTCTGCTGAATTGTTAGACAGTGAGGTATTAAACAAGCCGTTGAATGTTCTTATACCAAAATTTTTGCAATTCTTCAAACACAACAGTCCTAAAATAAGGTTCAGTTTAATTTTTTAACAAATTTGTTTTTGTTGATATTAGTTGTTAACATTGTAAATAGTTTTCAACGTGTATGCAAATGTTTGACATAAAATAATACTTTAAAATATAAGAATAAATTGATGAATATTTTATATTTATATGAACTTTTCTTTCAGGTCGCATGCCATAGCTTGTGTTAATCAGTTTATCATTGGTAGAACAGAAGCTTTGATGTACCATATTGATAGCTTCATTGAGGTGTTTTATATTTATTTATTGCTGTTTGTTTATGTTCTGCAGTTCTCCATAACTTGCTACTTTTTGTTTCCATTTTTTAGAATCTGTTTTTCCTATCAACTGATGACGATCCTGAGGTGAGGAAGAATGTTTGTCGTGCATTGGTCATGCTGGTGGAGGTACGAATGGACCGACTAATTCCACACATCACGAGCCTTGTGGAGGTAAGCTGGTGAACAAGTATTTCATTTCTTATCTCACTATTTACTTCATTATTATATTATTTTCTAATTATATAATGAAATTGATATGTTTTGCACATCTGTGAACAGTACATGCTGATAAGGACTCAAGATCCTGATGGCTCAGTTGCTCTGGAGGCGTGTGAGTTCTGGCTCTCATTAGCAGAACAACCAATCTGCAAGGAAGTACTTGTCGGCCATATATCAAGGCTAGTGCCAGTCCTTATTAAGGGCATGAAGTACTCTGAAATCGACATCATCCTACTGAAGGTTGGCTATATTTTTTCAATGTTGGATTTATTATGAAATAGGTATGTAGTTCTTGAATATTTTTATTGGTTCTCTTTTGTTAGTGTTCAGTTGGGTTTTTTAACATTATAAAATTATATTTTTAAGTCTCTGAAATCGCCTTAGTAACATATGGTTATAGTTAATTAAATGTTTAAATGATTTTTTAAAAGCAAATCATGCTTTTTTATAAGGATGGTAATGAATAATATTTTAAACTGATACTAAATGATATCGTTTTCAGGGAGATGTTGAGGATGACGAGACCGTACCAGACAAGGAATGTGACATCAAACCAAGATTCCATCGATCGAGACGACACAGTCTTGGAAAGTTTGGAGAGGAGGTAACATTACTGTCATACTTCTTGCTAACTCATGTTGATGTGTAATTATAAGCATGATATTATGTCATTATTTTAATTGGATTGCAAACAACACACGTTTAGACGACATTTTCCTTGAGATCGGAGGTTGCCGTTTGGCTACCTATGGTGAAACCGAAATACCCCTCGACGCCATCCACATCTGTCACTCGCCTCAGTATCACGCAACCCAGCTTTCACCCTGTCCTTCTCCACCTGCTCTCTCCATCCCAATCGCGGACGACCCCTTCCTACCACTCCTTCAACCTCGAACTCCAACGCTCGCCTAATCCTGACTCTTTCATCTCTTCTCAACACATGTCCATACCATCGCAATCTCGATCTCCTTATCAATATCACAATGTCCTCATTCAGTCCCATCATTGACATCAGCTCTGTACTACTCCTCCTATCCTTCACTTTAACCCCACACATCATCCTCACCATAGCTCTTTCAGCCCTCTGCAGTACACTTTCCTCCTCTCTCCTCAACACCCAAGTTTCACCACCATATACCATCGCTGCTCTCACACATGCTTTATATACCCTCTCTTTCATCTTCACTGACCATTTCTTTTCTCACAATACCCCACCCAGTTCCCTGAATTTCATCCATCCTACACGAACTCTAGCCGTAACTGCATTCAAACATCCTCCATCCGCGTTCAGCTTATCCCCTAAGTAAACAAAGCTTTCCACTCTTTCAATACCACCACTCAACCCCGTCCTTGCGTCCGTCCTATTAATCACACCATGAACACATTTCTTACATTTGAACGTGCCTTCCACCTTTTTCAGTGCCCCCCTCACACCACTACATCTCTTATGCACCCATTTCTGACATCCTATACACAATACCGAGTTAGCCTTCACTCTCCTGTCACATACCCCACAGGGGCCTATTTTACTTATCACTCGCTTCCCACCTTTCCCACTCACCATTACCTTCGTCTTACCAATATTAACTTTTAAGCCTTTCTTTTCAATAACACTTTTCCATCTGTCAAATTTTAACCGCAATTCTTCCATGCTATTAGCCATCAAGACTAAATCATCTGCATACAAAATCTCAAATAACAACCCCTCCATTATGTTTCCACACACAACATCCATCACAATTGCAAACAGAAACGGTGATAACACTGATCCTTGATGCACTCCTACCTTAACACTAAAAGCGTCCGACATCCCCCTTCCAACCCTCACCTTTGTCTTTGCCCCTTCATACAGCTGCATCACAGCTTTAACAAGTCTCTCATTCACTCCTTTCTTCCTCAACGCCCATTCAATGACCTTTTTCGGTACTCGATCAAAAGCCTTTTCTAGATCCACAAAACACATGTACAATCTTCGTTTCTTCTTTCTATAATTCTCCTGCAACATTCTCACCATGAACAACGCATCCACCGTTTCCCTACCAGGCATAAACCCTCACTGCATTTCATTAACTGTCACCATATTTCTCAACCTCCTCTCAAGCACCCTCTCCACTACCTTCATTCTGTGCTCTAGCAATTTCACACCCCTATATGACCCACAATCTCTCACATCTCCTTTGCCCTTATACAACGGCACCAACACACTGTGTTGCCAATCCTCAGGTATACCTTCATCATCAAACATACTGTTAGCAATTCTCATCATAACTTCAATTCCTATCACTCCACTCGCTTTTATATGTTCTGTCGCCACTTCCGAAACCCCTGTCGCCTTACCTAGTTTCATTTCTCTAACTGCTTTCTCTACTTCCTCCATCGTCACCTTCTCTAGGTCCGTGTGTGACCGCAGATTCCACATCTCCATCCCACTCATTCTCTTCATTCATCAACCTTTCCATATGAGCTTTCCACACCTGAGCTTTTTCCTCCTCATCTATGCACAACTTGCCAGATCCATCCCAAACACATCCATTCCCTATAACATCTTTCCTATCCCTCATTGACTGCTTTGCTACTTTGAACATTTTCCTCGAACTCACATCAAATTCCATTTCCTTCATTAACCTATCTGATGCTTTCGTCATTGCAATTGCCACTGCCTGTTTTGCAACCTTCTTAGCCTTCCTATATTCAAACTCCGCTTCCTCCGTCATGTCCCTTCTCCATACCCTAAACCTCTCCTTCTTGACCTCCAAAACCCTTCTTATATCTTCATCCCACCACCACGTCTCACCATGCCTACACTTTCCTTTCGTCCATCCACATACTTTATCTGCCGTTGCCAACACACAGTCCCTGTATCTCTCCCAAACATCTCCATCCTTACCACTCTCCCAATTTTCAGCCACCTTCACTTCAAATGCCTTCCTCACCTCTGCATCCTGCAACTTCCATGTCTTTCTCTTTGTCACAAACTTATCCTTTTTCCTCCTCCCCATTTCTTTTGATGTCACATCCATCACAACCATACCATGCTGCAGCATACCAGGTATCGCCTTCACATTCTTCACATACTTCCTATGTTTGGCCCTTACCAATATATAGTCTATCATCGACCTATGCTCCCCTGGCCTATATGTAATCAATTGCGCTGGTTCCCTTGTAAACCAGGTATTCCCCACCACCATGCTATGTGCATCCGCCAACTCCAACACTCTACGCCCTTCCTCATTCCGTATACCATATCCCCATCCCCCATGTACATCTTCATATCCGTCTGCATCCGCCCCCCACATGACCATTCAAATCACCCAACAACACCACAAATTCCTCCAACCCCGCTTGCCCAATCTCGTCAGAAACATCATCATAAAACCTATCCTTCTCCTCTTCCTTCCTACTTTGTTGCGGAGCATATCCTGATATCACCCTCACTATTACTTTTCCAAACACCATCACCACCACAATTACACCATTGCTTCTCCGCCTCACTTCCAACACCTTTTCCACCAACTCTTCTCTTACCATCACACCAACTCCTCCCGTACCATCATCCCCCTTCCACCACAACTTATATCTTCCACCTTTAGCCTCCACAAACCTTGTACCCTCACCCTTCCATCTGATCTCCTGTAATGCAGCCACGTCAACCATTCTCCTCTGCAACTCCTCCACCACTTCCAAACTTCTTCATGTCAACGTGCCTACATTCCAGGTACCAAACCTCCAACCCCTTGGTCTACAAGTAGTCCTTCCATCTATAGTGCCTTGCACCGCCACACTATAGAGTGGGGTGCCAGTAGCCAGACCATCCACAGGGCCTTGCACCACAACCTCATGGACTGGGTCTCCGGAGATTCTTCGCACCCTCTTCTGCCGGATACTGAGGGCCATTGTTATTTCCGTCATCATAAGTATTATTTTTTGGCTAGTTTTTATACAGGACGCCCTTCCTTACGCAACCACAGTTATAAGCGGTGGGCCTAGCCTTTGATGATCCAACATCACTCACAAGGCAGTGAGGGTCAGTTTAATGTCATAACCAGGACATTGTCATAACCAGGGCATTGTCATAACCATAATTGGATTGCAGCCCATAAAATTATCAACTTTTCATCCTGCTTGGCTTCAATTGAAAAATACTTTGTCATAATGATTACCACACTGAAAATATCTCAATGTTTCTATCAAATTAAGTAATTTTTAGCTTCATGAAAGTTTTATACTCAAACTTGTTACAAAATTTTGTTTTTAGGAAGGTGATGACGATGATGATTCATTAGATGACGATGCCCTCTCAGATTGGAATTTAAGTAATTATAACGGAATTTAAAATTTTCAAAAACTTGGTCAACATCATTGTTTAAAAATTGATTATCAAGATGAAATGACTTAAACATATTACATACACATTTGTAAATTGTTTTGATTCAAATTTTGTTGCTTTAAATTTAAAAGGAAAGTGCTCAGCTGCAGCCTTGGATGTTCTGGCTAATGTATTTCATGATGATATCCTTCCAATTGTCTTGCCCATTCTCAAAGATCTGCTCTTTCACCAGGATTGGGAGTTGAAGGAATCAGGCATATTGGTGTTGGGAGCTATTGCAGAAGGTGTCCTGTTGAATTAATTTTATTACTTGCTTTTATGCTATTTTCTATCATGTCACATATTTGACGCTGAAGTTTAGATACCTTTTATTCTGTTCAACTTGAATTCAGTATGTTTTTTTTTACCTAAAGGATGCATGAGTGGGATGGTGGTGCATTTACCTGAGCTGGTGCCATATTTGGTGACCTGTTTATCGGAGAAGAAATCTCTCGTAAGATCAATAACATGCTGGACATTGAGTAGATATGCACACTGGGTAGTTGGCCAGCCACATGAGCTCTATCTGAAACCACTGATGACTGAGGTGCTTATTTTCCTAATTCACATGAACGTTGTTTCACTATTGTAATAAAATAAAAATATTCATGTTACACCACCTGTTCAATTTTGATGGCCAATTTTGGATACTCAAACAAGTTTTTTTTATAACTTAGGTTTATAAATATCTTTTTCAAAACCATATTTATTTAATTTTTCTCATTGGCATGGTCAGCTGTTGAAACGTATTTTGGATGCGAACAAGAGGGTTCAAGAAGCTGCATGTTCAGCATTTGCCACATTAGAGGAGGAAGCCTGTACTGAACTTGTTCCTTATCTCGGCTTTATCCTAGAGACACTTGTCTATGCTTTTCGCAAGTACCAGGTTGGTTATTATAAAATTTTTATTTTTTAGGTTTAAAATTAATTCAAATAATTTTTAACAGCACAAAAATTTAATTTTTAACAGCACAAGAATTTATTGATTTTATATGATGCCATTGGGACATTAGCTGATTCTGTTGGTCATCATCTCAATAAACCAGTTGGTGGATTTTTCAATTTTTGTTTTATTCATGTTTTATTCTTGTTCAAGAAAAACTTGAAGTCGTGTAGGCAACCTGTCAAAATGTTTCAGTTATTCATTTAAAGAAATTATTAGGGATGTAATAATTTATTGGGAAAATCACCATATACAGGAGTACATAAGTCTGCTCATGCCTCCACTTATTGACAAATGGAATATGCTCAAAGATACTGATAAGGATCTTTTTCCACTTCTTGAGGTTTGTTTGATTTGCATATTTTTTGTTTTTGTTACTTCTGATATTATTGCTCTTGCTGTTGCTCAACAAGTTTATAATGGAAATTGAATAACATTTTGTTAGATTAACATTCAAGTAAATTTCAAAATAATATTTCAAGTTAATTTTTCATTTATTGTTGGATTTTATGTTCATGGTTAAAACTTGGTGTGAAAGATTTAAATTTACAAATATTTCTGCTAACCTTATAATGAAATATCATCTGATTACAGTGTCTTTCAAGTGTGGCAACTGCATTGCAATCTGGATTTCTTCCTTATTGTGAGCCAGTCTTTAGAAGATGCGTTTCTCTCATCGAACAGACTCTCAACCAGCATTATGTTTGTACCTCTTCTCTATTTTTCATTCACATATCTCATTTTATGAACTTGTCTAATATCAAATAATGCTCTAGTTATCGATATAGCTGTAGGAGAGTACACGTGTCCGGTGGTTAAGTAATATAATATTTTCATTCATTTTGCTAAAAACGGTCAATTTGTTCACTATTTCTATTTCTTGTCCGGTCCCGTCTGTCAGGCCCATCAAAGAAATCCCGATCAGTTTGAGGCTCCTGATAAGGATTTCATGATAGTTGCATTGGACTTACTGAGTGGTCTTGCCGAGGGCTTGGAGCAGCACATCGAAGGTTGGTCTTCTGGTGCTCAAGGTATTTTTATTGCTGATCATTTCGATGATGAGTGATGAGTTGATTTATGATCATTATGATACAGTGCTGAGTGACTGTTTTAAGATGTTTCTGTTTTCCGTAATGTATGTGACTAGTTCAATTGAAGGATGTTTCAATTTATCTGCACCTAAGATAAAAACATTTCTCGTTTTTTTTCCTTAGAAGATGTATGTTCATCTGCTGGTTTTTACTTTAATAAATTTTATTCAGTAGATAATTATTGCATTTTATGCTCTGAGTTAACTTATTTTCCAAGATAATTGTTTATAATTTTTATGATCTGATAATGCCAAAAACATTGATTAAATTACTTGCAGGCCTGGCATCAAGTAGTAGCTTGCTCAAGTTGTTGTACCAATGCATGCAGGTTAGTTAGCTGCCATTATGTGATGCTTTTCAATTGTTACTTTATATTATTTACTAATTGGTTTTTTTTGTCTATACATTTTTGTAAATATGAGTTTATGCTGTTAAAAATGGTGGTTGTTTTTTGCAAACAATTCTGTTGTGTATTACAAAATGTTGTTGGCCAACATTGTTGTCATCCTTAGATGTAGCAGTCTACTTACTCCTAATCAGAGTTGTCATTGAGTAGCAATGATGATTTTATTTAGTGATGATGCATCTTCTGTCTTTGTTTCTGATAAGGCATAAGTTAATATTCTCATTTGCCATGCGTTCATTCATTCATTTCTTTTTTTATCGTTCATTCATTCAATTTTTTGGGCCTTTTTAGTTGCTCAATTATTTAAAAAAATTTTTTTCTAGTGAATTATTTACATTTTCAAAAATTTGATGGTCCAATTTTTAGCAATAATTATATTTCTACAAAATTTTACAATCAGTCTTGCAAATTGTGTCTCAAAATTTTTGTATTTTCGAGTGATTTGTTGTTGAAGTGCAACATGATTCATGTTACTTGTATTTGTTTTCATTAAGCCAAGAATAATATACAGATAAAAAGTGAATAGCAGACATTGCACACATGCCTATTATTTATTATTTTATATATCCTCTGCATTCTTTCTTCACATTTACATTTCCAGCAAATTCTCTTATTTCCAATTTGTTTATTTATCACTGCTACATTATTATTATTAACTGGTGTCATGCTATGTCTAACATGGAACTTAAAAATTCATTTGAGAAATTGAAATATCTCAATTTTGATATTTTTAATTTGTTTGCAATTTTTATCAATTACTTTTTAGTTTTATTATTGGAATGAACTAATCAATTAATTAATTAATTAATTAATACAAAATCAGGATTCCTTACCTGAAGTTCGTCAAAGTTCGTTTGCTCTTCTTGGAGATCTTACAAAGGCATGCTATTCTCATGTTAAACCGTTCATAGGTTAGTTCATTTAATACACATATCCGTTGCTTCTTTCAAGCCAATTATGCTATTATTATTTTTAATTTTTGAGTTATTTATAAAGTGTGTTTGTCAAACTGTCAGTTGGTGACGTTGTTTGTGTTTTACTGTATCGTGGTTGATCATCACCCTGTTATTATTTATAATGATATTTCATGTTCAGTGAAATTGCTGTTTTTTAATAAATTGAACTCAACAGCATATTTGTTTACTCTTTATAGTTATGGTACATATTTACAAGTACATATTTTTGAATGTTTTGCTGATGTATTTATGCTCGTTATGTGTGTGCACATTTGTTATGTAAACTTCTAAGCTTTACCATTGAATAGTTAGTTGTCAGTTTCCATTCTGTATCGCAAGGTGTTGCTCTAATTTGAATGTAAACTTTTTTTTCATGTTTTCATTATATTCAGTCGTTTGTCCATTTTTATAGTCATGATGACCTTTAAATATTTGTATCAAATTGTTTTTCAGGTGAAATTATGCCTATATTAGGCAATAATCTCAACCCTGAATTCATATCAGTTTGCAATAATGCCACCTGGGCTATTGGCGAGATATCTATAAAAACTGGTTGGTTTTGAAAATTATTTTTATTTATGTCAATTTTTACACATTTTCTTTTGTTTATTGTGATTAGACATTCAATTACAACAATAATTTAATTGTAGTTAATATTTGTACAGTTGTTAATTAATGATTGACTTTTGTGTTTACTGTAAATAATAGATAAATGGGTAAAAAATTATTTTTGTACTGTGAATAAAGTTGCTTATATCGTTGATCATGTAGGTGAGGAGATGAGGCCTTACATACCACTTGTCCTGGATAGACTGATCGCTATCATCAACAGACCTAACACTACAAAAACGCTTCTTGAAAATACTGGTAAATAGCTAGCTTATTTGTAGATATAAATGAATGCTTGAATATGCAATAGCATGCAATTGGTTTAATTTAATTTATTTTATTCAACTTTTGTTGCAGCCATAACAATAGGTCGGCTCGGCCTTGTCTGTCCCGATGTTGTCGCTCCTGCCCTTCAACAATTCATCAGGCCATGGTTGGTTACCTACTGCTTGCTTTCTTTATGCTATCTCGTTCATATTTGTTTAAATGTTCATCTGAGTATCTACAATAATAAGTTATGTACACTGAATGCTTATTTCTTATCTGCAAAATAGATTTACACTTGACATTACATTTACTTTATTGCACAAGCAAGATTTACCCATTATTTAATTCTATAATATGCTAGTATTCCGCCATTGCACTGCAGATCGAACTCTTTTAGGGAGTTTGTTTGGGCAATGTTGCTTGTGTTTCATTGTTTCTATCCAAAATAAACTTTGTTATTCACTTCTTTACTGAAATTATTTTTCAATGAATGAGATTATTGTATCAATTATTTCAAATAAAACTTCCATGATGGTTTGCTTCGCTAGGTGCAGTTCATTAAGGAATATAAGGGATAATGATGAGAAAGATTCATCATTTCGAGGAGTTTGTGCCATGATCAACTTGAATCCGTCGGGAGTTGTACAGGATTTCATCTTTTTCTGCGATGCAGTTGCCTCTTGGGTCAATCCAAAAGAGGACATGAAGGAGATGTTTTTCAAGGTCCATATTTTTCTAATTTCATGTGATACCTTAATATAATTTATATGCATATGCCTTTCATTTGTGTGTGCCCTGCTGTTTTGATTAAATTAAGTTATAGATGTGCATCTTGCTGCGATATGTTGTTGTAAACATGAGATCTTAATTTAATTCGTTAATCAAAACGACATTCCACAGATACTGCATGGGTTCAAAAATCAAGTTGGTGATGAAAATTGGAAGAGATTTTCAGATCAGTTTCCACCTCCATTGAGAGAACGACTGGCCACGCATTATGGAGTGTAATCATGTTGAATTTTGGGTCTTGCGTTCATCTTTTTTTCCTGTGAGGTTTTTTTTTAATTAATTTTTTTGTTAAATATTTTATTAAATATTTACTTTTCTTTCACTAAAACTACCAGAATTTTTCGTAGACTGCTGTTAAATGTTACCTGCTTTAAATAATAAATTATTTAATAGCATAATAGATTTAACATCAGTTTAATAAATAAATTAATTAGTTTTTTCTTTATTTAATGCATTTCAGATGAACATGCAATGAGTGCACCATCCCCTCCATTTCAATACTTTACATACTAGCTTTCAGTTTCTGCAATGCAATTCTTGTAGTTCTTGATGCTTTATATGAAACATGAACCTCTCTCTCTCTCTATCCATTCATTCATTTCAATCGGTTGATCAATATGTGTAAATGCTAATGTATGTTTCTTAAATCTTCAATTAAACAGACATTTATTTTAGATAATTTTGTAACGTTTCTTTCCCTATGGTAATTTGAGATGTTGAATGTTTGCATATATATATATATATATATATATATATATATATATATATATATATAAGCAACTGTTGTAATCGTTTTTCTCAGTATGAATTGTTGAGAATTTAATTAATTCATCTTCTTATAAAGACCTCTTCAATCGAACATTGCATGCCTATGAATATTCATGCCGGGTACTTTTTTAATTTAATCCTGTCATTTACTGAAAACCTATATATATATATAATATATATAAAACCTATATATATATATATATATATATATATATATATATATATATATATATATATATATATATTCCTGCTTCAATTTAATGCAAAATGATACCTTTGTGGGCATGATTATTTTTGTTTAATATCTTTTTTTTATTTTTTTACAAATAGTTTTATTAAAAAAACGTAATTTGATTTTTTTTAAAGTTTTTTCTCATTAAAATAATGTTGTAATAAATTCAAGTGTACGGTTGTTTGTTTAATATTGACTGAATTATTATTGATGGGCGTGTGTGTGTGTGTGTGTGTGTGTGTGTAGACCGTTGAATCATTAATGATGTACACACTGTATAATTGCTCTTATCATCTATCAATTATTGTATTATAAATAATAATTTGTCACACTAAAAGTGAGCTTATGTATAGAAAACCGGTACGGTAAGTTCAAATTTATATATTATGATTATATATATATCTATATATATGTATATATATATATATATCATTTGGGCTGTATATTTACCTTAGTATTGTATTAGTTTTTGTTGTTTATAGTAGTTTTATTAATTGCATATACATCGGGTATATGTATATGCAAATAATTGTGCAAATGTGTATGTTTAAATGTGCATAATGTATATATTTGTGTGCGTGTGTGTTTGTGTGTGTGTGCGTTCGAGTAGGTAGGTTTTTTTTACAGCAAATGATAATCACTGAAAATTCAATCTAAGTCTATATGGAAAATTATTTCTGTTATAATTTGTGTGCCATTATTAAAGTTAATTTAATCATATTTTATATAATAAGTATTTTTAGTTTATTTATTTTTTTATTTTATTTTTTCGGTTTGTTATTTCATCTTTTTATTATTTTCCGATTTAGTTTTTATTTCATTACTTTTTTTGGACTGTTTCGATGTGTTTGTTGTGTCGGCTATTATTCTTATCAATAATAAATAATCGTAACGTTGGATTTTTAGTATATAAAAATTATTTTAATTCCAGATGATTCTATAGAAGAACCTATAAATACATATTAATATAATAATGCAAGAATTGTGATAAGTTATTTTTATATGCTTAATAAATTTGAGTCATGTAGATATATATATGTATATACATATATATATATATATATACATATATATTTTTTTTGTCAATTCAATTAGTGAATGTTTGTACGTGTAATTAGACAAGAAGACAGTTATTTAAAATTAATTTATTGTGATATTTTTTTTTCTTCATATTTTTACCAATTTTTATATAGGACTTATTACATTTAATTATTATTGAACCTTTATACGAATGATTACTATGTTATATGTTTAATATTTCTTGTATAAATTTTTCATATTATGAAATTGACTATTATGTTATGTTGTATTTTTTCGTGCTCTTATTATTATTATTATTTTTATTGTTATTTTGAATAGGACATGGTCGTATGTAGCATAACATCTTATTATAATAATAGTAATAATAATATTTCGTATCATATGTCATTTCACTTTTAAATTGAAGGGAGGAATATATATATATATATATATATATATGCGTGTGTATATAATGTTATGTATAGTTTTTAATTTTTAATCAACACAAACAAGATTGATAAATTCGTAAAAATATAATAAATGGATAAAAACTATATCTATTTATATCAATAAATCTGTGAATTATTAATTATCATCTAAATATATAGTAATATATAATTACTATGTATATATATAATTAGGTATATATAATTTTTAGCTATATATATATGTGTGTATGTGTGTGTGAGATATATATATATATATATATATATATATATATATATATGCTGAGCACGGTTTTGTTTGGGAATTAGAGGCAAAACGAATATATATATATATATTGGATTAAGACTGTCAGAAATGCAATTATTGATGAAAATCACAGCATGTTTCTCGTAAGTTAACAAGGAGCTAACTAACGCGGAACGTGCTGTGATTTCTATTAATAATTATATATATATATATATATTTTTATATACTGAAAAATATGACCATCCATTATTGCCATTATTATTATTATTTAGAAAAAATACCTATATGAAATTATCACAATTTTTCCATATATATATATATATATATATATATATATATATATATATATATATATATATATTTATATTTAAATACAGTATATAACGAACGATAAACGCAAACCTATCCTAGATCCTTCCTTAACTGCATTCTGACTTTACTTATACTCTTGCAAAATTTGATAAATATACTCCAAGTCCATCCGCTTAACAGATGCTTTGGTAATCACTTTTTGGCATTTTAATTTGATTACTTAATTTTGCTACTTTTACGTTATTTACTGATTGGATCCAGTGTTGAATCTTACTTTCCAACACGCCTCGCTTCTTTCACCTTGGCTTTCCAACCAATAATGATTTCTAACCATCACCAACAATCTCTTACGTTATGCTGTGTCACGTCTTAAAATGATTGCAGACATTAATTTCTTCGTTAAGTTTCATAAACGATACATTTAGAATATATGTATATATATATATATATATATATATATATATATAGTGTATCAGTAATTTAATATTTTCTAGCGTGTCCAATTGTGAATCTTGGAGTGATGTAGTGATTGCCATTAGAACGTAAAGTTTGTCCTCAGAAGCAATGGTTGTATTAAATGTAAACAAGCTAGTTTGATACCGTGTGCTAGCCTACAAACATTTAATTAAAATTATCTATTAATTTAACAACAGATTGTTCATGATTTTGTATTACGTAACTAAACGTATTAACATCAGTTTTGGTGATTATTTTTCAAATTTTTTTGAACTGTCATAATTGTCAGAAGTGGTTATAAAAGAAATGTTAGCTCATATTATTTATGCCTAAAGATAATTTATATATTTCCGATATGTTAAATGTATTGTAAATTTTTCTTCTTTTCTTTTTTACACTCTTAAATGTAAATTAATCTATATGTATTTATTTATTATGCCTGTATGTATTTAAATAATTGTAGTAATATGTACACGTAATATTGATAACAGTTGAATATTATATATATATATCCCTTCTTTTTTTTTATTAACTTTTTAAAATAATTACATTTTTTCTTACTTTGAAAATAACTATTTTAAGAAATCGCCGATCATTGAAATATATTGTGTTTTTTATTCAAATTTCAAATATAAAAAATTAAATTAAATGATATATAGTATATATATATATATATATATATATATATATATATATATATATATATATATATATATATATATATATATATATACGTGTGTGTGTGTGTGAGCGATTGGCTGAGGATCAAGGATATCACCCGCTCTTGTATAAAATATGTGTAAGTATGTATATATAACAATATATATATGTACTGCCTGTTCGTTATTATAAATGGTGATTGTCGAGTTCTTCTTTCCTGATTTTCATCTTCATAATTGCAATTATCTACTTTCTTAAAGATCGCATATTACTATTATTTATTTATTTGCTGTTTATTTATTCATTCGATTGTTTGTTTAGTTATTTATATATTTGTTAGAAAGTTTTTTTATTAGAACATTATCAAGTGTGTTAACTATTTCATGAAAATATTTTGTACTAATCATATTAACCATAGGCTCATAATAATCTTTCTACATTTACTTATGAATTCTTTGTAGTTATTTTTGTTGCAATTTTTATACTTCGAATGATTATTTTAATCTCAAAATTAATAAAAACTAATTTGCATGGACAAGTTTAATTTATGTAACTAAAAACAAAGTTTTTAGTTAATCGTGGTTATAAAGTTTAAATTTCATAAAATCACAAAAACATTCAGAAATATTCATAGTTTATTGCGCGATTATAGCTAGCACGACTACAGGAGCTGATTGTGATGAAGTTCTTCAAATTAATACTGGACAGCTATGAAATTGATGTAACGAGCAAAATATCATTTGATTAGTTTATTAATGTCTTATTAAATGTACGTCTCTTGTCGTTATATAAAAACGAAGCTGGCAATAAAATCGTGGAATGATGTTATAATTTTGTATAATACGGAGGTTGACTGTCAAAGTTTCTCAAGATGTTGTAACCGGTTTCACTTCTCATCTTATGGACCTGGTCGGATACAAAATATGCAGTTGAGTGATAAATTATTTTATAATCGTTTTCATCAAATTTAACTAAATTCAAAAGGAGAAAAATAGGATCGTAATGCTGCAAATATGGGGCTAACTCTGTAGAGGCATGTCACCACAACTGCCAGCAAGGCCATCAAAAGAAGGCATTCGACGACGACCACCACCAAGACCGAGATGTTGCGATCTGCCAATTGAGATGACTTCAACGACTCACCTGAACGTTGTGTTATGTACGCTTTTGTGTGTGAGTATTACGCGAGCTACGTTAAATAATGTAGACCGCAACTTAAGTTTATGTTTGAGTAACCGCAGTATATTTCGTAATAAATTTTTAGAAAACTTCAAAAAAACAAAAAATTTCGTCATTAAATTATATATAATTTAAAATTCAATTATTTTTATCAACTATAATCAATTTTTAATTGTTCTAACCACTTGTTGAATTTTTTTCTGGCGTAATGCAGGAGAACTTGTCATATCTTGGGTCGTACGAACATGGTTCGTTTGTGTGGAGACAGCGAGTGAACAGACAACTTTCATAATAACCTAAGTCAAGTGGTAACAAACATTTGTTATCGTACCTCAATATTGTTTGAAGGAGTTTCGTTTAATTGTCTTTGTCCGCTTTGTCAGTTAGTTACATTAAATTCCCTAGTCTTCAAGAGTGGAATGTGGTCCGGTTCGAATTCAATCAATGATACCGAGTTACTTACAGCACTATCTTGAATGCTAGAGTAAAAATGTTAAAGTAAGACCAGACGTGATATTTCAACGTCAATTGACGCGCATTAAGTATAAATTTAAAGCACAAACAGTTAAACTTTACTGAACAGCATGATTCACAACGTTCAAGCAAATACTAAATTAGAATACTCAAATGACTCGAGTTCGTATAAAATGTATTTTCGTTAGATTGCAATAAGTAAATTTTTAATGAAAATATTACGTAAAAATCAATTTTTTCTATTACGACTATAACATTTTTGAAACCGACGTCAATAAGTCAAATAAATCAATATTATACGATAAACAACTGAAGTGATTCATTGGGATTTTCATACAAAAATGAATTAATTCTTTACTTGTATCAAAATTTTCAAGACAGGATATTTTCAGCAGGGCATTCACTTCTATTAAATTATTTGTTGGATTTAATTCTTTCCAAATGAAGTTTTCATTTGAGAATGGAAGATCACGTTGCTGTGTTTGGGCCAAAGCTCTGAAGCCTCCCCAGTTGTGGCATGCATGGGAGCCTGCAAATAATATTTTTAGCCAAAAAAATTTCAAACTTAATGTATCGAGTTATCGGTTACGTTGCCATCATCGGTATTTAATGAGGAATTCAACTTATAATTCGATCAGTTCGATCTTTACAACTTAACGAATTTTTTTATTTTGGCATGTACAAAATGAAATTATCGGATAATGAAATTTTTGTATAGGTTTTAAACTCTAGTACGGAACCTAAAGAATGGCTAAGGCTAGGTATATACTATATATAATATAGAATAAATGATGTAAATTTTTTATAAAACACATAATATTCACAACCAAAACAAATAATTTTGATAAACAATTATAATGTGGGCCTTAGTAGTTAGAAAATAAACATTAGCTAACTATATTGTATAGATTATGGAATTAAGTACTTGAAAGTAAGGGTTTAATGTAAGTACTATGACATGGGCGTCATCAACTTAACCCACGTATATAAGTTATTATATAATATAAATGGCCTAACCATATAAAATCAGAAGTTTAGTAATCAACATAAATATATTAATAACTTTGTTCCTTAGAGATTCTTGAAGCTCAAAATACAAGTGCGAACCAAATACACTTTGCTCAAACTGTTCAGCTGAGTAGTAACATAACGCTAGCGTCTGTTAAACTTCAAAAATGGTCTTTTCCTTTAAAAAAGCGTTTTAAAATCTATTTAATAAGCTTACTTAAAACCCATCCATCAAAACTGTTCTCTAAATAAAATAAGTTGAATTGTCCTTCTGTCATGGATACCCAAGAAGGAACACATTGTGAACCGCGATCCAACCAGTAAACACCATTCATTTCCCGATCGAATGCTCCTTCAACTTTCAATACCGGGCACGGACTGACCACTTCCGTGATATATGTAGCTGGAAATAAACGTTAATGAATATTTTAGTGATACATTTTACAGATTATTAAATTGTAAAGAACGTCGATAAATGAAATAAATTATATTCTTAATGTATATGCACACACTTTTATTAAAAAAGTAAAGTTATAACAATCAAGTAAAAAACCAACCGTCGTTACGGGGTAGTAGAGTTAATAACAGCGATAAAATAAGCGAGAAGTTTATTATTTTCATTATTTTCAACCTCCTATTTGTTTGCTGAATAAATTGTATTTTTAAAAGTGAAAGCATTTTCTGTTAAACCAATGAATTATTTTGATAATTTTAATCAATGACTGAAGATTTTCTTCTTCTTTTACCTATATATACAACAAAAACATTTTTATTAAAACAAACAAGGTGATATTTGTTTTTAGAAATTCTAGTATCTTTTCTACTTTAGTTAAAATTGCCTAAAATTGAATTTAATAAATATTAATTTTAAATTTTACCTTTTAAGTTGTTGAAATCATATAAATATATATGTATGAATCAGAATCAGACCGATGGAGTAAATAATATGATTTATTATAATTTACTATTTGTGGTTTTTTTTTAAATACGCCATTTAATGTAATTTCCTGTGCCCGTTTCTTTGTCAGTTGAGTTTATTTGGTTATTTTCGTTTTGTAACGTAGCCGTAGTTAAATAAACATCAACGATTTCTTTTTGCAAAATTTATTATTGTGAAAATTATTTTGTAAATTCTATTTCTTTCTATTTAGCTGCTGGTTTCAATCCAAGAAGTTATGTTATTATAATGAAGGTACGTCCATTTTTTTTGGCTGAGAATGATTTTTAAATCAAAATTCTTTCTCTAATGATATTTTAGTTTGATTTACGAGTTGATCATAATACCGGCTGATAATACTTGCTAAGCTTTTTCAAACCTTAAAACTTCGTAAAAGTACGTTGATCATTATCTTTTAACTTTTTTCAGTAATGATTTGTCTTGAGTTACAGTGGAGTGCTGTGCATACTTCAAAAAGATTGTTAAATTATTTTTGAGCATATTCATAACTGGATAGTTTTTAATTAAGAGAATTTTTTCATAGATTACTAGTTGCATTTTTATTCAATTTTGTACATGGACAGTATACTAATTTTTATTAATTATTTTTCATTTATAATAGCCTCAAACTATTTAACTTATTAATTTTTTACAACCCTTTATTACATTTCTCTTAGCATATTTATAGTTGTAGCTTATATACTCACATCTGTTTATCAGATAAATTATGGATAATTTTAGATAAAGCTTAAAAATAAGAAAATCAATAATAGTAATATAATGTTTGGGGTTTAAATGTTTAAGACGTTTGTGTTAAAGCACCTATTCTTGTATTTTCAAATACTCTTAAGATCTTACATTATATTCGACTGTTTAATTGTTTAATAATAATGTTATTTTTAAACTTTGAAATATAAGCGTTCATCTGACAATCAAACTTCTATGTATTCTTCGAATGGGAATTCACAAACTATGGATTACAACAACAAAAAAGTAAACTTATTCGATTTTTATTATTAAATACTGTTAACCTATATTTTATCTAAAAGCATATTTTTATGTTTTAACTAAATATTTTATTTTTAAAATTGTCAAGTTTGTTTATATTTTTATTATTTGTTCCATTTAGTTGAAAATGGAGGTGAATGTAAATAAGCCGAGCCGTGTTGTACATTTACGAGGAGTGCCGAATGATGTCAGTGACGTGGAAATTGTTCAATTGGCGCTGTCGTTTGGTAGGATTTCTAATCTAGTTGTGTCAAAGAAAAAAAATCAGGTAAAGAACATGCTACGCTTATTTTATAAATGTTTTTCAAGTGTAACTTTAAAAGGTTTGTTAAAGTATTCACACTATACTCAAATATACTGACACAAATATATGCACATAACATAACATATGTATAATAGTGGCAACATTTTTCCAGCCTAGGTAGCACCGGATTCATAAATTTGTTTTTGTTATTAATCGTATAAAATCTTTTTGAATAAGGCACTAGTGGAGATGATGGATATTGCTGCTGCCCAGGCAATGGTGCAGTATTACGGTGAACATCCTCCATCTATAAGGAAAAGAGTTGTTCATGTTCAGTTTTCCACCTATGAAAAGTTGAAAACTGAGAATACAAGATTTCAAGTAATTCAGTTTGAATACTAAATATTTTTACAATTTTCTTGCTTAAAAGTTTTTAAAATTCCTTATTGATGTTTTCTCTATGTTTAGGATGACATGAGTAATCTGACTGATCAGCTGGTCTTGGGCATGGATGAGAACAGGACTGTGCTTAGAGTTATCATTGACAACATGCTTTATCCTGTAACTGTTGATATCCTTAAATTGGTTTGTTCATTTTTTCTTGTCTTGTCCATCTTTTTCTATCTCAAATGATTTTTTTATTTGCAGATTTTTTCAAAGTATGGTCAAGTTTTGAGAATTGTGACGTACAATAAAAACAGTATGTTTATTTATTCCTATTTTATTTTTTCATATAATATCATCTTTTTATGTTATTTTTATTCCCATTTTTGATCTTATTGCAGACTCCTTTCAAGCGCTTATTGAATATGCTGATGGTATTTCAGCCAAATCAGGATTAACAGTTTAGTATTTTATTTTTTCATTTGATACAATTTGGTATATATACTGGATAATATCATAACAGGCTTTAAATGGTCAAAACATCTACAACGGATGTTGTACACTGAGGATTGACTATTCACATTTGGAGACACTCCAAGTCAAATACAACAATGAAAAGACCTATGACTACACGGATCCCAATTTGCCTTCTGGTCCCATGGCTAGTGTTGGAGAGCAGATGGGCATATTGGACACTCCACATGGAGATGGAATATTAGGATCATATAGCGGAAACTGTTAGATCAATTTTATAGATGATTCTATAGTTCTTATAATTTTTGTATGTTGGAATTTTGCTGATTCACTAATTGATATATGGATATATTTGATGAAACAGTTGGAGGTTTGGGCGGCTCCCTTGGTGGCATTGGGGGAAATTTTTCAAATATTTCCAAACTTGGAGCCATGCCTGCAGGACTGACTGGTTTTTCTGCCGGAGGATTGGGAAATTTTGGTGGTGGAGGTTTGGGTGGAATAGGAGGTCTTGCTGGTTTGGGTAGTATGTTGGGAGGTGTTGGTGCTGGTCTGGCTGGTGCAGGTGGTATGATGATGGGAGGCAACAACCAAAGTACGGGACACAGTGTTCTTATTATATCTAATCTCAATGAGGAGGTTGTATTTTTTTCAATTATTCATCAATTTGCCATGGCATAGATTTCAATCTATAAATTTATATCTATTTTACTTTATATCTATTTTAATATAACATCTATTCTAATTTCATAATTATTTTAAAAATGATGTTCTTAATTTTACCTTATTCTAAATTTCTATAATAATTGATAAATATAACTCATTGATTTTAAATTCCAATTCCCATACTCTCCTGTTGGTGCTGTGTGTTGTGTACAACTACTACTTCAACTGTGCTGTTTCAATAACTACTTCGACTACGTTTGTTACTCAATTGAAACTGTGTACATGCGCTTATATTATACTCACGTTGCCAACTAATTCATCTTATTTACTACACTCAAAACAATCTCATCTATAGAAAGTCAATACAGATTATCTATTCACCCTTTTTGGTACGTTTTTATATACTTTGTTCATGTTATCTTTTTTTCTTTAACTTGTTTTTCTTTTTTTTTGTTAAGAATTTGACATTTTTCATAAATCTTACTTTTGAACTTACGAATTTTGTTGCCGGCACAAATCGAATTATTATAACATTATAATCATGAGTTCCTTTAATAGCATCATAAATTTCATTTTATTCATTGGCTGCTAATATTTACTAGCGCATTATATCTAATATATCAACAAAAATTGCCTTATTTTTTATTGAATTATGATTGTCATTATTAAATAATAAATAAATTTTATTAAACGTTTTTCATAAATGTAAAAATTATTTAGGTTTTCTTGTTATATAACTGTTGCTTTTCAATATATTCATTAAGCTTTTCTATAAATATAGTGGTTGGACATTAGATTATAGTTTGCAATGATATTGTTGATTTCATAGATTGGTGAATTAATTTTGAATCAACAGGAATGTATGGTATGGTGACCAGAGTGAAGATCATGTACAATAAGAAGGACACAGCGTTAGTTCAATTCAGTGACCCTGCTCTTGCATTGAATGGTTAGTTTTTTATTCTTTGCTTATAATGAACAATGAAATGTTTTTTCATGCTGACACTGATTTGTTGCCAACCATGTAAATAAATGGACAGTTTATTTTCACTAATCTTCCTTAATAAAATTATAAATATTTAATTTTTTCAAAATAGCTGTTAACTGTCTTGACAAATTGAAGTGGTACGGTAAAGTGATGAAAGTTTCAGTGTCAAAGCACAACTACATCCAAATGCCCAAAGAGGGACAGGCGGTATGTCTTTAACATCTTATTAACAAATTATTATATCATTTTTCGTGTTCAATTTTTTTTACCTTCTTGAATGAATAATGCAGTTGGATGAATTTATTGGCTATTTACAGTATGTCCCCATAGAATTTTTTTACTAGAAAATCTATCAATAAAGAATTTACTTGATATAGTAGAAATCTTAAAAATAAATATTGAGTATAGGTGAAATTTCTTTTAAAGGGTAATTGTTATAATAGTGAATAAGAAATGAGCTTAGAGTTGAGAATCACTTCCGTTTGTAAATACAAAGGTGAAAACATTTGAGTAAAAAGGTGCAAAGTTTTGGAAATTGTTAAAAAAAGTTAGGGGCAAGGTTGAAATTAACTTGAAAGAATGAATTGACCATAATTTAATTTGGCCTTTCTATGTAAGGAATGAATGGTCGGATATGTGCATGCGTGCAATCATTTTTGAGATGACTAGGTCAAGCTGTATCTTTATAATCTTTTAAACGGCAAAAATGATGACATGTCCTCATTTCATCAAATATTTATTTTAAAATCATTTGCTTCTACAAGGATGAGGGTCTGACAAAGGATTATACCAACTCTAAACTGCACAGACATGCTAATCCAGGATCCAAGAAATACGGAGCAATCAATCCACCCTCTGCTGTGTTACACATTACTAATATACCGTGAGACAAATTAAATGTTGCTTTTTTATTTGAATTTGTTTGTTTCTTATTATATTCAAATGAAACAATTTGGTAAAATATTGCAATTTTTGGAAACAATGTTGAAATAACAATACATCAAAATCTTGATTCTACAATTTCTGTTCAACTATTATTTATTTATTGGCTAGGTTAAACTAAAACTTAATGCTTTTTTGCAGTCAATCTATGACTGAAGATGAATTGAGAGATTTGTTTGGCAAATGTGGACATGTTGTGGGTTTTAGATTTCTTGAGTTAGTATATACCCTTTTTTTCTTATTCGTTTTATTAAAAATTTAATTTTATTACTTAATTAATTTCACTTTTATTTAATTTTATTGAAAATTCAAATGCTGATAAAAAAATAAAAACTTATAGAAATGAAAAAAAGATGGCACTGTTAAAGATGGAAACCATTGAAGACGCCGTAGCTGCACTTGTGGTTAGCTCATTTTTTTAAATTTCTACAATATGGATGACATTGAAGACATTTTTTGAACTGAAAATGTTACTTCATTTTACAGGAATTGCACAACTATCAACTTCCAGGACCCCAGTACCTGAGGGTGTCTTTCACCAAATCTAATTTATAATCGTTTGATCCGGTTATAATATTTCCTTTGTTGTCTCTCTTGGATCAAGATTAAAACTATTCTAATACTAATTTTTTTCTATTCTAGTTGAATACAGATTTACAACTATCAACGTTTTTTTGTTATACACATACAGGCGTATGATGCATATATATATATATATATATATATATATATATATATATATATATATGTATATATACTCAGCATTATCTGTCTTGTGGTTGATGTCGTCAATGTTCTAAAATTTGTTATCTAATTATTGAGTCTTAAATACTTTTCTGTAATTTGCGAGGTTCTTAAAAATGTGCAGGCACTCAGCAGCCATCTTAAATCTGGAATTCGCTAACGTTTGCTTTAAATTTCTCCGTTGCTGTTAATTTTAATTGAGTTGATTTATAGATTACTCAATGTACAGTTTAAATTAACATGTATATTTATTTTAATGCACATTGTAAAAATTGTTAAGTTTTCATTTTGCTGGAAAAAATATTAATCTCGAAGTTGTTGATCCATTTAAATATGAAAAGGAAATTAGTATTCAATATTTCTGCTAGTTGATAAATCACCTGAGGGAATGTACCATTGGAATATCTCTCTACTACTAAATGACCAGGAGAGGCACATTTGCCACTTCTTACAAATATTAAGTTAGATTGGCATAGATCGCCCTAGTTTGCCCTCTGTTTATGCTCTGGTTTCCACTTGATTAATAAGTTTGTGTGCATGAACTATGTGATAACGCAGTCAAGAGCCAGTTCCTAAAACCGCTATAAAATAAAAACTACCGTTTAGAAGTTTTATTCAACTACAATCAAAGAAATTGCAATGTAAAAAACAATAACTTTGACTACAATACATATAAATATACAAATAAATTAAATGACATGTATATATATATATAATTAGTAGATATTCATGTTTACTTGCATGTATTAACAAGCTTTACGTAGATAAAATAATTAGGGTTTATCGTGTAGTGTCCAACAACTTGATATAAAATAATTTTTAGAACAAGATCAAGCATTACAAACTATTTACATAATAGCTTAGAAGCAAAAAACAATACAAACAAAACATGGGTGATTAATTTCCAAAAAAAATTTAAGATGCTCGAAAAGGAACAACTGTTGTAACATTATGAAAAAATGTGTGCGTGTCGTGCATAAACAAATGAAATAACTGCTAACAATTGTCTGCGTTTATTTCCAAATAAAATTATTGAAAAACAGTTAATGCATTTTTGATGACAAAATAAAATGACTAAATCGTTTAAATCACTGATCATAAAAATACTTGTTACAAGAATCACATGCTCATTTCAATTTGAACCAAGTTTGCAGTGCCTGTAGATTAGGTTATCATAAGAATTAAGATAGAAATTAGAATAATAGATTATAAGGACGGAACTTAAAATAAAATTGCAACAAGAAATAAAAAAAATCAAGATACAAATGAAAATATTATTCAAACCTTTACATAGCACTGACTACATTAAAAACAGCTGAAAGTAAAAATTAAAAAATTTTTTATTTGGAAAATTAAAAAAAACTTAAAATCTTGTCAGTAAGGTCTTTCTTCAAGAAAATCTTTCATGGCAGACGGTAAAGGTAATTGTCTTATATGGTCAAGCCTGATGGATTCCCTTATAAGAAACCTGCAAAGATATTGTAGAGATCGAACTTTTGCAAACCTTGAAACTGGTTTGGTTAATCTAACTGGAAATGACAGTGACCCAGGAGTTCTGGCTCTTGAGTAACAAAATATGCCCGTTTGCGAATCAGATACAGAATGTTCAATAAGTTCTATAATGGATCGATAACCCTCACTTTCTGTTTGTGTGTAAAGACTGAACATGCCATTGCAATGTTCTATTCTGGTATGCAATGTCCGACCGTAGGATCTGAAACTTAAGCTCAACAAATAACGATCATCAGAGCTATCTCTAACCAAAAAAGTTCCATCTGGTTGGTTGGCCAATTTTTCTTCTGCTTCAACTCTTGTTATTGGGCCCCAATACCAACCATAACGAGTGAGCTTTTCAAGTTCTTTTGAAAGACTCCAACAATCATTTGATGATTCTCTAACCTGATCATAAAGTGGTAATGTGTTGGAAGAATCAGATGTATTTGAAGGCTGAACTGGTGTTTGGTATGACTGAACAGTTACATCTTCTGTTGCTGAAACAGATGGATTTAGATTTACAACTGGGTTATTTTTTGATGGAGTAGTTGTCGAATTTAAATCTACTTTATTACTAATAGGATTTGATGTCACCGGCTCGATGGTTGTATTAGCATATTTGGCTTCTTTAGGTAATGTTTGAGTGGAAATAACACATTTCTTTAAAACAATTTTTGTACATTTTGAATTAGGAAGAGTTTTAGAATGAACTCTTAAAATGTCTGGATCATCTGGTCGGTTATAACTACATCTAGGTGATGGAGTGTACTCATTAGAACAATGACTGGAAGATGAAGTTGATGGATGTTGTTTAGAATGACATCCATTATTTTTCACTCCACAACATAACCAGCTTTTTCTCACATATTTTTTATCATCATTAAAATTTGATTTAGTTTTTCTTTGGCATGTCAGAAACCTGGTAAGTAAAGAAAAAAACCCATTGACTTCTGATTCGTCAACAAAAGCACTTGTCAATGACTGAGATGTGCAGTTGTTATTATTGAGGTTGAGTGTGCACATCTCATGATGTGACAACACAATGCTGTTTGAACTAGTAGATTTTAAACTTTCAGACATCATTGAATCCAATTTAAACCATTTTTTCGCCTTTAGATTTATTATATCATGAACAATTGTTGTAAAACAAATGCAAATGTCACTGTATGGTTATCCGTTACAATTAAATTATTATTAAATTATTAATGATTAAAATTATTTTTCTAATTAGATTAAATTTCTAATCACTGCATATAACTTTGAATTGAACTTTTATTCAAGTCCAGTAATTATTATTATAATTATTCAATATTGGAATTCTATTTCCTTAACATTTAAAACAAAAAATTCTGATTTGATTAGTAGTTTGTTAATGTTAAGTTTAAATAACCATAATTATTTTATTTTAAGTTAAAAAACTAGTAACCTAAGGTAAGGAAAGTAGCCTAAGTTAGGTTACCTAACCAACATAATTAAATACAAAATAGCATAAATAACTCGATTGTTATTTTATAAAAAAAAACATGACTACAAGAAGAAGAAATACGAAGGATGTTCGCAAATTGTTTGGACGATGATGACCGCAGGGCAGGAAAGATACGAGGGACACACCACTTACACAAGAACTTTTAATTATGATGGAATCTCAATACTCGAGCGTTTAACGCCTTGGCCTTCAAACAAAAAATTACAACATAAGAAGCGCTTCGTTAGAGAGTTTCACTTGATGTAATTCGTTTTAAACATGGATATATATATATATATATATATATATATATATATATATATCATATCCATATCATATCCATGGTTTTAAAAGCATTTTATTTAATTATTCTTTGTATCATTTTATACTATTGCTTTGCATGTTGTAACAGCTTCAGCGTTTGTCAGATTCTAATTTTTAAGGAATAAGAATAAAAAAAAAATCTCGAAGTTTGGACGATTTAGTTTTTCTGAATTTTAATAAAAATGTTGTTCACAACGAGGTGTCATGGCCCGTCCCGGTCATTAATCTTTAAAAGAAACTACAGCTTATTTCACTATATCATCGTCACAGCCGAAAAATCAAGCTAAATGGGAGTACTCTAATACATAATGATACGTTCGATTCAAGAGACTATATACTAAAAACGTCAGGATTTCCATTTCCAAATTATACATTTCCCTGCTCAGAAGATTGAGTACTACATGGACCCGGTAAAAAACTACTAGCTTAATTCACTATATTAGCGTCATATTCCAAAAAAAACCGAGCTGTAATACATAGTGATAACTATTCGGTTTGTTCAAATTTTCGGGTTTTCCATTATCAAATTTTAAATTTCATGCTCAAGAAATTGAGCACTACAATGATTTTTAAATATATTTAAACACCATATATGCCCATATATGCTTGAATATTTTATCAAGCTACATCATGAATAATCATTTGTAAAAGTGAATTTATTTTATAAACAGGAAGCGTATCTAACTGTACGATCGTGGGTTGTTTATTATTTAAAATCCCACGTACTTGCTTTTCGTTTTTTTAGTATGGCTGGCAAATCCGATGACGAAAAAGATGATTTTGTTACAATCGGAACTCCTCTTCCGCAATATAATGAAGGTTAGATAATTTGGCAAATTTTCACTCTTTAATTTGATTTGCTTTTCTCTTGGCTCTTCCTTTTTTTATTTTATTATAACTTATAATAACTCATGTCATAATGTTATTTTATAATATAATTTATTTATTTTAGTAGTTTTTATTTATTTTTATTTATGTATCTTGTCTCTAATACTAATTAAATTATTAAACAAAATTGAACATCAACAATCATCAACAACCATTTGACAAAAACTGTATAAATTTTTCTTTCAAATTTATTTGCAACTATTTGAAAGCAAACACACAAAAAATAAATAAACACAAACAAATAAACAAAAACAAGCAAACAAACAACAGTGCTAGTAGTTTAGTTGTAAATAAGTGGAAATACAAATTAACAATTTAATTTAATATTAAGTTGTATTTGCAATGTAATGTAATTGATTGAATGATTGATTTAATTTAATTTTAATTAATTTAAATCTTAGAAATCCATATTTGTTATATAAAATAATTAATAATCTAATATATTTTATTAAACATATTTTTTGTGAACAATAAAGGTATTTATTTAATTTCCGATTCATTAATTAATATTCTTCTCCAACCAGATGAGCACATATCAAGAAAACCTATAGCGGTGCATGAACAGGTGGTAAGAGATGCTCAAGGAAGAATTCGGTTTCACGGCGCTTTCACCGGCGGCTTCTCTGCTGGGTACTTCAACACTGTGGATACTAAAGAAGGTTCGTTTGTTGTTAGTTTGCTTGTTTTTTTTGTTTGTTTGTTTGTTTGTTTATTTTTTGTGTGTTTGCTTGTTTTTGTACATTTAAGTATTAAGCATTAAGTTAAAGTACTTTTTGAACAATTTAGTATTTCAATCTTCAAAGCAGAGATGTGTTATCTGAGGTAGCTAAATACTAGAAATTAAATTGAACAGATTTTGTTAAGTTAAAGATTTTTTGTAATCAGTTTTGTAATCATTTTCTGAACTTTTGCTGTTGTCACTGTTTATGCTGATTATAGCTGTTATCAGTAAATATAAATTAAACTACATCAAAATGTTGCAATAATTTATCATGAATCTCTGAAAAGGTTGGGCCCCAAAGACATTCAAGTCATCAAAATTTGAGAGGAGCAGGCAGGAGAATGTCCAGAAACCTGAAGACTTCATGGACGAGGAGGTCAGCTATATACTCTTGCATCCATCTATCCATTCACTTTTTATGTTCTCTGTAATTGTATTCAGTTTTTATATTCTGTATATTATCTCCAGTTTTCATATTTTGCATTCTTCACTGTTATTTCTATACTTCTCATTCCTGATGCATGCTTGTACAGATGCACACTAATAAATGTTTTGTGACACTTCTCCTCAGAAATCACATTTTTTAAATTTGCATAGGACTTTGGAGAATTTGGCATAGCTCCAAAGAAATTAGCTACGAAGGATAAATACAAAACTTGCAGAGAGGAAGTGAGGTCACAAAACCAGATGACAGCCACTGAGCAAGCTGATGCCTTCTCTCTCTTCACTAGTTCTCACTTGGTTCATTGTCTCAAACCTACCAGGTTCATTCATTTATTCTTCCATTCATTCATTCGTTCGTTCGTTCATTCATTCATTCATTCGTTCGTTCGTTCATTCATTCATTTATTCATTCATTCGTTCGTTCGTTCGTTCATTCATTTACTCACTCACTCAACCATCTACCCATCCATCTATCCATTCATTCATCTATCCATCCATCCATCCATCCATTCATCTATCCATCCATCCATCCATTCATTCACTCACTCATCCATCCATTCATTCTTTCATTCTTTCATTTATTTTTTCATCCACCAAACATCTAATGTAAAACATGACCCTTGAAATAGGGCAACGATAGGAATGAGGTTATTGAGGAAATTAGGATGGAGGCATGGCAGGGGTGTGGGAACGAAGGCAAAAAGATGGAAGAGGATGAATAAAACTTCAAATCCATCCAGTATTTATTATTTTTCCATTTCAAATTTCTTGATTGCATTTTAGTTTTTTTTATTATGCTTTGGGATACTTTAGTTATTAAACTATTACAGACGTTTTATAGTAGGAAATTCATTTTCACAATTTTGTTTCTGTGATTTTTTTTTTCATTGATATATTTCAAATACCGATTGTGTTTGTTGAAGGTACAAGTATTTTATTTTATTACCATTATTATAGTTTGTATGAATAGAAGTTTAATAATTATATAAATTCTATAAATAATTATAGAATAGATCTATCTCATTAACATTTTTAACATTTAAATAATTTTCAATTTGCCAACATTTTGATGTGTGATTTGTTACCACTTTTCAATTTATGTATTATTAATAAATAAAAATAAAATGACATTATTATTTTTTTTTTATTTTTATCATCATTATTATTATTGTTTATTTTGAAATAAGGTGTGGCAAAGCTTGCTTATGGTTGTGAGCTGCCTCCAGAGCTGATGATGTTGCACAAGGTTGGATTAGTAGGTTGTTGTTACAGTAGTTATGTTGTTGTTGTTGTGTTGTTGTTGTTGTTGTCATGTTGTTGTTGTTGTCATGTTGTTGTTGTTGTCATGTTGTTGTTGTTGTTGTTGTCATGCCGTTGTTGTGTTGTTGTTATCATGTTGTTAAGTTGGTGTGGTTTTTTTTTCATATTATTTATACGATGTTATTATATATTGTAATGTTGTTATTGTTATTTCTTAGTGTCATTTTACTTCAACTGGTGTTTAGTAGCCTTACATTTCCTTATTCACGTTTTTCGTTGCTGATACCATCCCACGATCACAATCAAGTTATATCATTGCAATTGAATTGAATTCTTTACAGAAAGTGAATGATGACGAAGACGACGATGAGGATGGTGATGGAAATGATGATGACCAGTTATCAGCAGAGGACATCTGCCCCATCAACTTCACCATCAAATGTGACCTGCATGGTCTGGGCTATCGGGGCATCGATGTCAACGACGCTCTCATCACAAAGGATAGGTTGAGGGAAGCTGCAAAGAGGAGTGACGGAGTGATGAGGAGGATGAATAAAGGAATAAAAGGACAGGTTGGGATGATTTAGTTTGATGATTGGTTCTGACGTGGCACATTAAAGTTCCACATTAAAGTTCCACACTACTTAAATTTGTGTTTGTACGATAGATCTTATTGTTAAACACTCAACACAAACGTATTCATTTTATACTTAAATGCCCTTGAAATGTAACAACGGCAATAGCCATTATTATTAAACGTTAATAATCTGTCAAGTTATTCTGTATTGCTCATGGTAAATTTGTGTAGAAAATAGTCATTCATATTTACTCATTTAATTACACTCAAAAGTTATTCATTAGTTATAATAATTATTCAATTTGTGTAGTAAATATTTATTCAGTGACGTCTTACCTCGGGGAACCGGGTCTCTGGACGCTAAACGAAGATTGATTGATTGAAATATTTATTCAGTGGGTGAACATTCACAATTCGTTGCTCATACAGGCATTTGGTGTTGGAGCACTGGAAGATGAAGATGAGGATGTATACAGTATGGACAACCCAATGATCTATGACACTAGTATTCCGACATCGTTGGAAGACGATGTCCATCATGCTGCTGCTGTTGATGATGATGATGGTCATGGAGGTCAGTTGCATGGCTGGACGGCCCCTAAGCATCTGGATGCTGGCTTCATCAGTGAGTTTGTCGTGTTCTTTGTTAAGTTGTTTTGTTTGTTGTGT
>NW_008704501.1:4167402-4189063 GCF_000326865.2 Helobdella robusta
ACGTAAGATCAGGCGTGCCACAAGGATCAATTTTAGGTCCTCTTCTATTCATAATCTTCATGAACGATTTTCAACATGCAACTGATGCAAATCACCTTTTATATGCAGATGACACTAACATCTTCTTCCCAACTAAAGACCCATTGAAAGAAGTAGAATACATCAATAACAGTCTTCAAAATATATCAACCTGGTTTATCAAAAATAAATTAATAGTAAATTATTCTAAATGTAATTACATTATTTTTGGTCCGAAAATTTTAACAAATATTATACCTAACCTAGACATAAAAATGAACAATATTTCTATTCCTCGCTCAACCAGCACAAAATTCCTTGGAGTAACAATCAAGGACAATCTTTCTTGGGATATTCACATAGATACTATGTCTAAAAGAATATGCAAAACCCTAGGAGTTATAAGCAAAATTAAAAATAAATTAAATAAACCTACTCTAATTGACCTGTATTATTCGTTAATCTTTCCTCATCTCATCTACTGCAACGTAATTTGGGGAAACAGTCCTGACATTCATCTAAAACAGTTAACAAAATGCCAAAACCGATTCATCAGAATATTTAAAAATCTTCATCCTCATTGTCACACAAGTGAATATTATCTCGAGATGAAAATACTCAACATCAAAAACTTGTTCATCTACCACGTTGCAACATTCATTTTTAGATTTCTACGTCAGCAATTGCCGGCATTTTTTAGAAACTTTTTCACTTTTGGAACTTCCATTCAAGCAAGAACTACACGCCACACGCCACTTTTCTATGCCCCACCAGCCAGAATTAAAGTACTCTGCATGAGTTTGAAACACACCGGCCCAGGAATATGGGAGACGATTCCACAAGAAATTAAAGATTGTAACACTTTGCATCTTTTTAAAAATAAACTGAAAAATTTTTTAATTACGAAAAGTTCTGTTTTTCAAGGATAATAATGTATATGTATATATATGTATATAAGTGTGTACATATTTCATTAACATTGATACATTTTCTCCTATTGACAATTTTATTTTATCATTGAGAAGCAATTTTGAACTGCACGGTGGCCGAGCCCACAAGAATTAATTTTCTTTTTTTGGTCTCCGAATCATTCATGCTTTTGTTTTGTTTGATTGAATAAAAGTGATTTGATTTGATTTGATTTGATATTTGAACTTTGTCGTGTGCTATACATTCCATTAGCTCTTATTCATATTCCAGATTTATTTTACTGAATATGTACTGCCATCTGACTCTACATAACTATCTACATTATCACACATTATTATAGGCCTATATATATATATATATATATATATATATATATATATATATATATATATATATGCTGGTAATAGACCATAATTTTTACAATTTTACAATATATTGTATAAATATATATATATATATATATGTATATATATATATATATATATATGCCTTCCAATCATTGCAATCATCTCTTTATCTTTAATTTCTTCTGCAGTCCACTGTCTCCAAATACACTACTGACTATTCCAGGTGTGACCTGACTTATGTTTTGTGAAGTGGTAAGGAATGGTTTGAATTGGCAAGACAGTAGTGTAGTGGTATAGGTACGTGGTACGGCTGTTGTAGTGACCGGATTCGAATGTAGGAAGATTTCTGCCTATCACATGCGATGTGTGTGATGTGTTGATTCACTTGTTGCATACACTATGTGCTTGTTGTTGTTGAGGGGTGTCTCTGATGGAATAATAAGGAGAGTTGTAAAAAGTACATAAAACTCACGCAAAGAATTGATTGTAATTTGTGTATGCATGTGTATATATATTAAATTGTAAAACCATATTACCCGCATATTAACAGGAACCATTCATGTCAATCACCCCAAAACTGCAATTCTTTACTTCCAGTTAATACATTTAATATAGTAACAAATCACTAGTAAATTTGAACAAGATTGTAAGCAATCCTGATCTTTAAAAGATGTAATTAATATATACATATTTAGGTTAGGTTATTTGGTTATATTAGGTCACATTTTATTAATTCGTTTTTTTCGATGGTGTTCTCCTTGTTAGTTTTAAAGGTTTAAAGGTGCGGCGTTTGGTTGAGTGTTGTTGAGCTCTTAATAACGTTGTTGTTTACGTCAACATTTCCATTAGGAATTTTTTATTGTCTTCAGCTTTTATTTCTAAGGTACATACTTACAATTATATACATATATACGTACACAACTAACTACACTACTTTAACTACAATGATGACAACATTGCAGCAGCTGAGTGACAAGGAGGCGGCTGTTGTGAAGAAGATGTTTGGTCGACTGACCAGGGAATGCACATTGTGGCATCCTGCTAAGTTGCTCTGTGTCAGATTCAATGTTGAAGATCCCTATCCTGAGTTGGTCTCTTCTTGATTCGGATTGATACCGACTTGTGAATAAATGTTGGATGTAGAAAAAATGTGTGTGTGCGTTTTGTGTGAAATTTTATAAATTTTTTATTTAACCAATTCAAAATTTACAATTATTCCAGAAGACATATTAATAGAGGAAATATTGCATCAATTACAATGGTTTTCCATTTCAATTACAGCTCAGTTATTGTTGGATTGCCAGTGTCGAAAAAGGCCAAGCACTCCATTTTTAATTTCTTGCAGCACAATTTTACAACTTCGGGCGATGTCATTAAAAATGATAATGACGTTGAACAGTCTTTAAATAGTAAAGCCGTTGATGCTGGTTTGAAAATATTTCATTTTGTATCTCTTAATTAATTTTTGTTTACATTTTTCGTTTCGTCATTCATATATATGGTGAAACCCGAGTACAAATCGTAAAACTATTTGCAGATTTTAATAGGAAACCACCTACCCAAGCCACAAAGCCTCTAGCTATTCTATCAAAAGTGGATTTAAGGGTACCTCAATCATCATCATCATCAGAAGCTGCAGTTTCCAACATACATCTGATACCGGCTGATGATGTTATGTCTCGAAATCAACAACCACTTGAAATTAAAAGCGCAACAACACTAGCTACTTCAACAATAACAACAACGTCAATAGTAGCGACTGCAGCCACGTCAACAAAAGCAACTGATATAGCTTGTGGCGGCAGTAACGATCGCGATGATGATGATGCTGGTGGTGGTGTGGATAATGCTAGTGGTGAGAATGTGGAGCCTAAGAGGCCGAGCATTGATCTGTTCAAAGCGATTTTTGAGGATGATGATGACGACGAGGATGAAGTTGGGAATGGAAACGACGAAGAGACCTACGACGACACTGATAAAGTTGATGTCGATGCAACAAACAAATCATCACCAACATCTGACAACTATATCTCATTCAATAGCTCTAACCTGGACCAGAATTCTACTACTTCTGGTAATATATAATACTATAATATTAATTACTATATAGAATATATGCCCAGCAGTATTAGGATGTGATGGTATCATTAATGCAATATTTTCACCAATAGGTGCAGTGTTAAACGTCCCTGATGATTGCATAGCATCAGCGGAGAATGATGGCAAAACTCCAAAGAATGAGTCAACAGTACGACCTGGTTCCATCATTTCAACGACCTTCTCAAGTTTCCAAGCAACTCTACATCCCCAGAGGCATTTCTTCAAACCTCGTTAGCACTGATTTGTTTCGCAATAAATTTTATTAATTATTATTTGTTTTTAACTATAAATAATTTTGGTATCAACTTAGCAATTATTAAAGACAATTTATTGTACATCATTCGACGTGTTGCCGTTGAATTAAACGTAGGAATTGAAATGTAGTGTTTAATCTGGTGGTTGATTAACCTAGGCGGGTTTGCGTCATTAGGTTCTATATTTCAATTCTCGCCTATAACTCGAGCTTATTCCGCTTGGGATCTCACTACACCAATTATGATTGATGATTGACGACATTGCTGGTTGTGCATCGAGTTAAGTTTTATAATGGGAGGATTACGATAGGACAACACCAGTAGGAAATAGCTAGTTTTAGACTGGAGCTGCTATATCCTGTTCTTCCGCTGTACGTACATTTTATTAGAGGAAAGAGCAATTTCGACGTCTATTCACTATATTTTATAAAGGATAATTTGTAAATATTGATCGTGGGTGATAATGTAATGACGTAGACGCTTTTCTGTGTCAATGTTCATAGGATAAAATTTATTAAGTTAGTTTTGTGAAAGATGATTGTTCGGTAATATGAGTTTAGTAGATTCACACGTTCTGTTGCTAAAATTTGCTGATCTGTGCTTTCAGAATTCAAATAAGACTCGCATGTGTTTACTTGCGTTTGTTCATTGCGTAATGTATTAGCATCTGTTTATTAAGGACAAACGTTTGCTCGAAAAAGTTTAAAGTCTCTGTTCTGCCTTTTTCATGGATATTATTTTGTACAACTCATTATAGATACATTTTTATTCATTTGACGATGAAAAATTTTATGAAGCTGACAAGAAAGAAAAAGATTCACACGATCCGGCAAAACACAAGAAGAGCAGAAAACACAAATCGTCAGACAAGGTAATATAATTTCTGTTGAATGGTTTGTTTCAAAAACTTCATTCACCAATTAAATATTTTTTTGCATCTCAGCACAAAAAGCATAAGAAATCAAAAAAGTCTAAAAAGAAAAATCATAAAAGAGACCAAAGCAGTGACGATGACGATAGTGACAGTGACGAAGACGCTCATCGTCACAATGATGAACATAAACATTCTAAAAAAGATGAAAAATTACTATCCAAGTATATTCTATTTTTCAAATTTAGTCATTATCTTATCAATTGAATTAAGAGATGTATTCATTGTACCATTCCGATGTGATATAATATATGTAATATATCATCGCCACAAGAGACCTGAGCCAAATCAGCACTTGGGCTGATATTTCTATGTGGGGATTAGCTTATCTACATTATAACATTACACACCTTTCATATTATCCTGTTTATCGAACAACTGATTGCTTCAGTGTTGACCAAATGTCTGTAGATGCACTTCTTACGATAATATTTTTTAATGTTAATTTTGTTAGATTTTTAAATCAACATTTTAAAACTTCATTTTTTAGGTTAAAAAGATACAGCCTGACGTTACCACACTGACGCACACAAAAACTCAACATGTGTAAAGTTGTTTTTAATTTATACGATTCATATTTGATTTTTTAACGGAAACGGAGAAAAATGTATTATGTCTAAACTTTAACTGATGATTTTTAAATACAATGTTTATTTTACGTTATTTTAAATAAAAAGTTACGTAAAAATGTTTCGTTATTTATTAATTTTCCATCAAGATATAATTTTGTTGCAATTTGCTAAGTAGAAAAGGTGTGAAGCTTGGTTAGAAATATGGAATGTATAAAAATAGCAGGCTGTACACAGGAGAGATTGAAGAATTGTTTTAGAAAGGTTGAGAATTTCAGAAAAGAAAATTTGTGAGAGGAGCTAAGAAATTAGTAAGTTCAAACAATTTGCCAAAATAATAAATTAAGAGATTTATGAAAAAAATTGTAGAATCATGGGAGTTGAGAAACGTGTGAGGAGAAACTTTGACAACAAAAAACGTTTTTGAAAGAAGTCTTAAAACTTGTGAAAATGTAAAAAAAACTAAAAATATATCCTAAATAATTTTTAAAGTTTTGGCATGAATGAATGGAAGAGTTCAGACATTGTTTGATGTAGTAACCAGGGAGTTTCAGTACCAAAAATTGAACTATCGTAATCTCTCCGTTATAAACATTGACATTATGAATTTACGTATACTAAGAGCCCGTAACCTAAGTTATTTTTTAAATGTTTTGCCATGTTTTTGTAAACAACATTAATCCGAAATGTGTCATCGTGAAGAATTTTGTTTGCTTTCATTTTCTTGTTTAATTTTTTGTTTGATTCCTTCATGTCTGACGGACGACACGTACGTTCTGTACTACCAGTTCAACGCCAGCTTCGACGGCATCATTGCTGGGTTCGCTGATTACAACGCCGATAAAAACGTTGACGTCTTTGCCATATCAAATTCCGGTTGGCTCAGTTTTTAAATTTAAAATAGTTGAATATCTTTTAATAAAATTTTAATTTAAAATTTCCGTTTTACTGGGCTTGCTGTTTCGCTGTACAATGTAAAAAGATTTTTTATGTTTATGCTGTTTAGTTTAGTATATTAATTAATTAATTAAATTAAATTAAATCGTTAAAAAATCAAAATGTGTTAAAAAGTAAAGACTAAGATAAAAAAAATGTGAAATTAAATAATGAAATGTTGACAGGTCAAAATGTTGACATCTGGCTTGCAAGCAAAGATGGAGACTTCAAACGGGAAACATTGATAGTCAACCAGGCAGATACATCAGCAACAACAGCAGGAGCTGGAAAAGAAGCAGATGATTTTATAAGTGGGATTGCAGTGGCCGACTTCAATGGTGATGGCCATCAAGATATTCTGGTCAGTAAGTGTAACATGAAAGCTAACAACAACAACAGTAATTTATCATACACTGTTCAAGTTCATTGGGGATCAAATATTGGTTTAAGTAAGTTGTTTTTGTTTTTTCATCACTACTTTTTTTATTTTCATCATCATCATTGTCACACTTAATTTTCTGCTATTGTCTGATGATTAAAATGACTGTGACTTTATTCACTTATCATCACCGGGTGAATAAAATTACAAATGATTATTATGAATTTATACAATCTGTTGTAAAGTATTCATGTTGACATGAATAGTAATTTTTAACCTATTGAAATATTTTTACTTTCAGACCACACCTCTAAGTTGGATGGAACATACAAAGATGAGCCAATTATATTTGAGTTTGTACAGTATTAAATTACTAAATTAATTATTTATCATTTGGTTTTATTTCATTTTCACCCTAACCATATAATTTCAATAATGTCCATCTTTTTATGAACTTTATTTTTATTTAATTATTTCTTAAAATTTGTTTTAAATTTTTATTATTTATTTAGTTTTTTTTTTAATAATTTTTTTTCTTGTTTAATGCCTCACAAATACCATTTTCTGCATTTGCTTTCTTTTAAAAGGTAAAAAAATTCTTCACAGTTACAACTGTGACATGCTGCCTGACATTATGATGGTGAACCACGAGAACAATGCCACAGTTTGGATAGCTGAGTACAAAAACCAACTTTTCAATCCAGTGACATTCTTGAAAAAGTTTGATCTCCATCACCCACATTCATCTGCATTCATTCAACTCAGGTCCTCATTCAATACGGGTCAGTCATTCTTTGGTTTTTAATTATTTGTATAGTTCATAGTAAATTTTTCAGCGTATTTAACATGTTTTATTAATGTTATGATGCAATTTTCTGTTTTTAAATCATTTACATAATTTATCATAAATTTTTTATAGTTATTTAATTTAGGCTTTAATAATTGTACAACATATAAATAGTTTGATATGGCCACTATTTAGTATTTGCTTTACTAATAATACTATTCAATGCTTGTATTGTTAACTTTGTTGATTGTTCTTTGGTTATTGTCATTAATGTATTGTTCCTGAAAGATAGCGTAATAAAAATAATAAGTGATTAAAGTCACGGTGTGTGCGTGCGTATGTGCGTGCGTGTAGTGTGTGTGCGTGTGTGTATGTGCGGTGTGCAAATTCAAAAAACAATGATTATGAAAGAAAGAGGTACAAATATAGATCAGTGCCTGTCGGCTCGTACATTAGCAATGCTTATACATTTAATCCAACGCGTCTACAGATTTATTTCTGACAACGTCTGACAACACGTTCACCATCTTCACTGACGGCAACGTTAGTAAGACCTTTCTTATGCTTATTTTTATTGCATTCTAAAGATGCACTTGTTATAAGCTGATGTTGTTTTGTTGTTGTATTGTTGTTTCATTAAAATTGTTGATGTTATCAAAATTTTTATTTTAAGCTTCTTTCAAAATACTCGCTGATTAACATTAATCTTAACATCATTCAAATTATTTAAAAAAATTGCTCCTAGTAACAATAATGTTTTTAATAATTTACGTGGTGGATTAAGATGTATAATAGTTATTTGTTAGTGGAAAATAAAAGATTAAGTGTTTGAAGGTGTTGGTAATTTAAATAATATTTATCTTGAAGTAGTTGTTATAAAATGTTGAACATGTAAGTGTTGATATTTCTCTACACGTAGTACGAGGAAGCGAGTACATACGACATCAAGACAAAACTGCCTGTCGGACAGTCAGCATTCGCTGATATAAGTACGTTGCCTTACTTCATTTCATAGTAAATATTTTTTTTTTCAAAATACTGGTAATGAAAGTTAGGAATTGAACTTGGTAAATTTTTAACTTTCTTACTATTTGGTGTATATAATTATCTTACTCTTTTACTCACTATACTATAACTTTGTTGTTAGAAACGACTAAATGATATGAAACCCACGAGTTTATTTACAACTTTTTTCTTAAAGTAAATCCGGTCGCTACATAATTATTCACAGATCAGGATGGAATCATAGATCATCTCATTCCAGTTGAGAATCAAATTCAAGTTTACCACAATGGCACTGTACGATGTCGTTTTTATATTGTTTCATTGTTTGTCGTTCAGCCATTGCGTCTGTTGTATCTTGTTGTATATCGTCGTTGGTTAATTTGTTAAAATGTTTGATTTGTTTTTTTTTATTTCCCCATTTAATCAGGCACTAGCTGCTGGATTATTGTGTGATATTTTGTATTTTATACAAATTTTATCAAATTATATCAATATCAATTTTTTCTTCCTCTTTCTTTTTCTGTTTCTCTTTCTGTGTCTGTCTTTCTATTTCTCTCTTGTCTCTTTTTTTTCCTCAGCTCTGACTAAAGAAAGATAAATTTTATTGGCAGTTTTTGTTGTGACAAGAGTCATCTCTTTCAATGATTCCTTCTCACATTTTATAATTGTATATATATTGTCTGGTATGATAATGGTATGATATGATACGATGTGATACAATATCCAAACAACCGCAAACAAATAAATGGTCAGTGGCATACGCTGGTGGACATACAACCCGACTACTCATTTGATTACAACCACGTTTTAGCGAGCACTGCATCAACATACAAACTGCCTGTCAACCTGATTATCGGTGATTACGACCAGGATGGCTATCCAGATGTCCTGACTGTCGCCTGGAAGAACTTAGTGAAGTTGGTGATGAAGAGGATGATGATGGTATGGTGGCTATGCATCACATGTTGATGATGGCTGTCGTTGTGGCTTATCTGGTTTACACGACGTGTGATGCTAGTTATGAATATTCATTGTTAATAATTATGAAAAATTCAAAATGTTTGGAAATGTTTTTTTACATCTTCTTTTTGATTGTTGTGTAGAAAGTACGTTCCGATTCTGTTGAAGAACCTACCTTGCAACATGAACAACAAGTGTGTTGGCTTCGGGAGGATTTTGCAAGTTCAAGAAGGTGTCTTGCCATCTGTTGAAGATAACGTACATGTGGCTGCATTTTTCGATTACATGGAAGATGTGGGTTTCTTTCTCTCTCTCTCTCTCTCCCTTTCTCTCTCTTTTACTTTCTCTTTATCACTTTGTGTTTTTGTATCAGTTCAGCCATTTGCTATTTCTCGTTTTTCTTAACCTTGCTCATCTCTAACCGAACATTATAATTAGGTACATCTTTTTGATTATGATAGTTGCTTTTCCTCTGCAGGGTACTCTGGACACTTTGTTGACATGCTTCTCTTCACCTTCATCCTTTCCTCCATCTTCTTTCCACAACATTCTCCTGAAGAACAACATTGCGTCTGACACATGCTTCATGAAAGTTACCGGTTCGTGTAATTGAACAATCTTCATTTATCAACCGAGTTTTCATCTTTTTTGTTTTTAGCTCCGACTTTTATCACCCTCATCAGCATTTTGTAGCAAGTTAAATGCATCGCCATTACTGATTATTCTTTAAGATAACTGGCTAGTGCAGCACACAGCAAGCACTTGAAAGTATTATTATTCTAGTTATAACCTAATGGCGTTACTCACGTACCACGTGATTGCTTCATTCATATACAACGACGACCTCATTTTATTTCAGTGACGAGTGGCGTAGTCGATATTTATCCAACTGCTGACAGGAAGGTAACTTTGTAATATATCTCCTAAGATTCTGCTAATTATTTCTTTCAATGCCACATAATCTGGCAGTATTTCAGTTATTTTTCATGATTTATATAAAATAATTTAATCACTGACAAATGTTTTTATAATACTTATTTTATATCCTATTAGGACTATTTTATTCTTTCGAATGCCCTTTATGAACAAACAAATTCATAACTTAAATGACGCGCAATTGTCTCACCAGCCACACGGGTTGAACACTGTAGGTCCGACAGTTTGGTACAGAACAACCAAGCCAACTGCCTTTGGCGAGGAACAGAGGAGTTGCGGTTGGTCCCGTCTGTTCATCATCTTTTCTTTGTTTCCTCTTTATATTGTATTGTTTTGTTGGTATAACAAAAATTAAATATTTTACTTTAGAAGAAAATTATATGATATGAAACTTTGATTATCATATTGTTTACATACTTTTTTTGATAGCTAGTCAGATGAGTCAAACATCTCACTTCTCTCTGCAACTACCTTTCATCTTGTTTGGACTTGGGCAAACACCAAACTTCGTTGATGAAGTAGTTATCACTCTTCCTCAGATTTTCAATAGGGTGTGACTTTCTATTTATCTTTTATTTATTTATTTTATATTTATCTGTCTAACATAGCATTTGGTTCGTTGCTTAACTTGTTTGGTTGACTAGTGATTTGTTACTTCTGCTGTTGAAAGAATTTTAAATTGGTTCGCAAATTCAATTGCGTATAATGGGTATATTTAATTGTATGTCTGAACGTTAAAATAATGAAAATTTATCATGAAGACAACCAGACAGAAGAACTGGACTCAGATAATACCCAACTCACAACTTCTTGTCAACCCTTACAGGCCAAACACGCCTAACACGTAAGATGTCCATTTTGTAATTAATTCATTTCATCTAGATGTTAAACACTTTAACGGAAAGGTACTTAAGTTAATTACTTTTAAAGCATCTATTTACATTCTTGGCATCCATGAAGTTTTTTTCCGTGCAAGGGTTATGGAATTATTTTGTTGATTGATTGAATGACTGATTGATTGACTGATTGATTGGTCATAAATATGTTCAAATTTAAAATTTTCATTGGAGTAACATTGAAATTGGAAATTAGCATAGTAACATCATAAGAAGAAGTTTTAATTTCAAGATGGACGATGCAGTTGTTCGTGACGCCGTCGAAAGCCATCTACACGACGGCAGCCGTTCTCGGAGCTACTTGCATTGGACTCGTCTTCCTCGTCGGCGCTCTTTTGATCGTCGAAAAGGTTTGTGAGTGTGTGGTTGATGGGATTTTGAAAATTGGCATGTCGGTATCCCTGGCTTGTTTGTGACATGTACTCAGCAGTTGATTGGTTTCTTTTTGTTATTAATAGTAGCATTGTATTGATATTTAGCCTAGCGAGTCGTTTTCAAAGTGTTTGTTTTTTCATTTGTAAATATTTGTTAGGTCTTAATAGGTGCTCACATTTTCTATCTAGTTTTTTATAAATTTTAATAGTCAGTACTATTTGAATTCCACCGTTTGATTTGTTTCTTCTTCTTTTTACCCCCATAATTAGAAGGAAGACAAGGCAGAGAGAAATCAAGAATCACAGAGGTTTCATTTTGATGCTATGTAATTAATCTGTTTTGGCGGCTGATTTTCAACTTTCAATATTTCAATGATTTACGTTATTTTCAATCTCGTAGTAATTTATTTGTATTTTTATATTTTTAAATATCTTATTTATTACTATTTAAAAATTTGAAACAACGCAACGTGACAAACAACAGGTGACACTATATATTTATTGTACAAATGTTTCGTTCTCTTCTCAATATCAATTTAAAATCGATGAAATGAATTTGTCGTATTTTATTTCTGTGCAAATCTTAAAAAAAGAAATCCTGGCACCTGTTCGTACTGCAACAAATTGTAAGAACCGCTGGGCGCAGATTTAGATATTCTGATTTATAACAAACGGATTCTGGTGTTTAAAATTTAAATTTCATAGTTGAAATCTTTAACGCGTGACTTCATTTTGAAAAACGTTTTGTCACTGTGACTTACCGCATATGACGTTATGACGACTGGTCTAATGGCGTTAATAAAAATTAAGGTTAAAGGACAAGATAGTAAGCAGGGGTGGTTAGGTTTAGTTAAAATAATAGGATGGAACAGGATTGGATGTCCCATACAGGAGAAGTGCGGTGACAAGAATTGAAAAAAGTTAACATGCGCCGTACATCTGAACAACCACATATGTTAAATGAAATAGTTGATAAATGATTAAATGAACCTGAACAACCAATTAAAACCATATACGTAGTATAGAAATTAAAACCATTTGATTTAAATGAATAATTTACTTTTAATCACTGCTATTTAAATGGTGCTTGTCGCTAAATTCACTTTTGCTTCTTTAAAGTGTGATCTTTCGTCTCGCTGGTCTAATTCGTTTTTACGAAGGTAATGTTGGTGACGGTTTTGGTGTATCTAACAGGCGGAACCAATATTGTCAAATTGGCTGAACAGTTTGAACTAATATATTTTAGTTTAATAATATTACACGGAATAATTAAAAATTTAATTTTATTATATGAGCATCTGCGTCCCGTTATTTTTTTGAAACGATACGATTTCGGCTACGATGAAACGTATCTAACAGGCGGACTCAATCATGTCAAATCGGCTGAACAGTTTGATTTAATAAATTTTCGTTTAATGAAAATACACGGAATTATTAAAAATTAATTTTGTTACATAAGAATCTGTGTCTCGTTATTATTTTGAAAACGATACATAACGATACGATAACAATACGATAACGAGGTATTGAAGACTATATATTGATATAATAAAATCATGTGCACAAGTATGTGCACAAGTTGTATGATGATTTTTGAGTTTTTGAAAGATAGTATTTGAACCAAAACATAGCGCAATAACAATGACGCTTGACACATTTACAGTCTGCCCTTAGTTGTTTTCCCGCCAACTCCGCTTTACAAAATGTACTGTATTAAAACAGAAAAAAGTTAAAGGTCAATTACACTCTTCTAAAGTTCAGAAGATTCAACAGAGCGCAAAACATCGTAAATGAACATCGTGCTAAACGACGCATTACACACGAAGCATGTGATACGCGGGGATAATTTTATCACATTCGAACCCGGTTACTGCGAAACAGCACCAGGCGACCTTAACCATTAGACCTTAACTATTGATACGTGGGGATAATTTTGTCACATTCGAACCCGGTTACTGCGAAACAGCACCAGGCGACCTTAACCATTAGACCGTCAATTACACTCTTCCAAAGTTCAGAAGATTCAACAGAGCGCAAAACATCGTAAATGAACATCGTGCTAAACGACGCATTACACACGAAGCATGTGATACGCGGGGATAATTTTGTCACATTCGAACCCGGTTACTGCGAAACAGCACCAGGCGACCTTAACCATTAGACCGTCACGTTCAATCCAGGACGTTGCTCGTCAATAGTTTTATTTTTCTGATGCTGCGTCACATCAGAATTTGTCAAATGGAGGCATTGTCCATTGTCCATTGTTAACAGCTCAACATAATCGACAAATTTTTAGTGTTATTTTGGAACAGAAAATAGCGAAAGAGTAGGCCTGTTATTTCAAATCAGTTAAAACGAAAACGACGAAACCAAGTATTCATTTGTCATAACTATGGCGTGATGGCTCAATGGTTAAAGGCGCCTGGTCTTGCTATTGCATTGACTGGGTTCGAATACAAAGAGATCCCCGCCTATCATATGCAATGTGTATGATGCGTGGTTTGCACGCGTATTCATATACGCTCTGTGTGTTTGTCGTTGAAACCTCTGAAGCAAACGCAAAAGAGAGAGAGAAGCCTTTAACCTTTATGGTGAATATTTAATAACTTTCTTTTTCGTTGTAATGATATTTGATGCTAACATTCAACCCCAACCTGTGTATCAATCAACTTCGATATTGGGGCTTGTTTATGACATTTGTTTGTTACATTTTGAAACCGCAATTTTTTTTAACGATAAATAAAAAAAGTTATAAATGTTTTAGTAAATGAGTAATTAAGTCATATCACACACACAAACACATTTATATAAAAAAAATGGATATATAGGTACATATATAATATATATATACAAAGATATATTAAACAACAATGCATACTTTTTTATAAACTTTTTATTACAAATAAAAATGTTAAAAATTTATTTCGCGCACTTTAGAGAATAAATGATGTTTCTCTTAAAGTTCATCATTCTACGTTCATTCAGGTGGATGCCGTCAGGTCCTATATTATTATCTCCTCCCACTCTGTCAAGCTTCCAGAAATGAACAATGTTAGACTGGAATTGTTTCAATGAGGCATTTAGTTTATCAACTTTCCATTTCTGAACGTCTTTTCTATAAACCAGACTTAATATGATTATTCGGCGCGGTCTGATTTTGTTCTCTAACAGTCTGAGTAAGGATTCATATCTCGCGGCCACGAGTTCCGGGTTTTCAGTCATCAAATCATTGCCTGGTATTTAATATTAATTTATAAATTGTCTATTAGAAAATGCAAATATTTTCCAGATGCACACATAAATGGATTTTTGGCGATTTTTTAACTTTCTTGTTACCGATGACGCAAATTTGGAAATGTAGGGTTAAAGCGTTCAATCAAATTTTTGAAAATGTGCACAAAACGGGAGAAAGTTTTGTTATATATGGTATTTTTGGGAATAAAATTGTCTATTAGAAGATGCAAATATTTTCTAGATGCACACATAAATAAATGTTTGGCGATTTTTTAACTTTCTCCTTATCGTTGGTATATTAATATATTGCGATTTTAAGATAAAGTTTTTTTATTGTTTTATGCAATTTTTAATCTGAATAAAGTTAAAATGTTATAAATAGCAAATAAAAAACAATAATAAATCTTTTTTCATTTCATTAAACCTTTAAATATTTATTATTTAATCGGTTTTTTCATAATCCGCCTTTTACATATGCTTAATCGTCGCTGAGTTAAAACCGTCGCTTCGTTTTTATAAATGTGAGAGGTATGGAATTACGAATCAGTGAATAGCGATGTGTTTATAATTTATTAAATTATTAACTTTAAAAGACTTTATTAACATATAAACACAAATCGCCAGGGGTTTGAAGAATAACAAATTAAAATTAGTTTTTTTTAAATAATAAAATTAATATTTATAATATAAAATATATTAATATTTTATTTTATAATAATAATAAAAATAATAATTTATTAAATTAAAACATTTTTTTCAAATTCTGATTTTCAAATTTAATAATTATTTTTTTATTTATATAAGTTGAAAAAGTTATAGTGAAGTGAAGTTTAAATTAAATATTATACTGTTTAATTTAATTTAATTTTAATTTTTAATATTTAATTTTATTTAAATAAAAAATGAAATCAAATGTTTGCTAATGTAAATTTTAAAGTTTTTAATTTGAACTGGCTTTGGAACTTATAAAAAATAATAAATAAAATTGACTGAATGGATAAATAATAATATTTTATCCTTTAAAGTACTTTTATATATAGTACTTAATAATTAATTAAACTTTATGTTGTGCAGTGCATAATTTATATTTTAAAATTTATTACTATGTAATATGTATTTATTATTTAATATTTTTCAAATTTATGACTATAATACAAATAAATGATTAAAATTGGATCAACCATGTTTCAACAAAAATTAAATTTGTATAACTTCGACAAATTGTGTGAAAGCAAAGCCAAGAGTATCAATTTTTTAACAGCAATTTCTATAGCTTGCTTACTTGTGTTTAAAGTTAGAAAGCTAATTTTTTTAAATTAATGAAATATTAATTTATATTTTGATACAGTCAACAATGATGATATGATATTATAACATCAAACATGAAGTGACTGTTAAGTTTTATACAGAAAATTATTATTTTATTGCTTTTTTATTTATGGAATATCAAAGGTTGTGAGAATGACACAGATTTATTATATGTATTTTTTATATATGTATTATATGTATATATATTATATTTACATTTATTAGTTAGTTATTCATAAACTAATTAAATTTAATGGCATGACACTTTGTAGTAATTTCTTCTATATAATTAATTTTTTTCAATTAATTGATTTATTATTTTTAATATAATTAATTTATTAATGAATTGTTATGTTAGGCTATGCTAACAACTGTTTGTGGGACTGAGCTCTACCATGTTGACGAAGAGAACAGTGGAGATGGTATATAGTTTCAATTATGTTTTACATGTTTCAAACATGAAATCATTCTTTAAATATTTCAGCCATGGAATTTGAAAGCATTACCTCTAATTCAACTTATGGGAAAAACAACCTAGACAAAATTTTATCTATGGTGAATTCTACTAGAATCAAAAACTCTAAAAAAGGTTTACTTATGATCAATATATTTTGTGAAACAATGATAATATTATTCTAATACTAAGGTAATGTTTGTGAGAACAAAACAAGCATTAGTTAACTTCCAATTTAACTTTTCGATTTTTCTAACGATTGATCATCTTAGTTTTGAACTAAAGAAACTTGAAAATGATTTACAATCAACCATTAGAAAAATTGAAAAGTTAAATTGGAAGTTAACTACGCCGAACATGCTTTGATTTTCATCAATATATTTATATAAATAAACACACACACACACACACACACACACATATATACATATATATATATATGTATATATATATGTGTATGTGTGTGTTTAATTATATATTTATATATGTTTATATATATATGTATTGTATATATACAAATATATATATATATATATATATATATATATATAAATATAAATATAAATACATTACACCATTTAATTGTTACATTTACAAATAAATCTTGATAGATTTTATATCTTTATTTTTAAATTACAGTTTATGAGACAAGAATTAGTTATGAAAAAGCAATACATTATGCAAGTTGGTAGATTTATTTTTTTTCAGTTTTAACACTATTTGACTAATCACCAAATCACCAACACCAAGCCTAATGTAATAAATATTCTGTAATATCCAAATGCTGATGGAATTTTGTGTAAATGTTGAAATGGAATGTTTGTATTTTATTTTATTGTGTTATGTGTGACTGTATTTATTTTTGCGAAATTAAAAACATAAATTTTTTTTATATCCCAGTTGTCATCTCATGTGTATCAGTGGTCCTCTTCCTCACAGTCCTCCTAATTTTGCTGTTCGTCTGCAGGTTGAAGAAGAAAGATGAAGGCAGTTATGCCCTTGATGAATCTAAATTATGCTTCCATTGACCGTTTTGCTATTTGCTTGCTTTTAAATTAGCCATGTGATATCATATTCTAGTCCATCTTTTTTCTCCAACTAAAAATTAAGTCTGCGTGCTTTTTCTTTTATTAAAAGTTCGTTTATGCGTTTTTTTTTATTTATTATTGCTACTTTTACGAATCATGACACAATGAAATTGACTCACACTGCATATTATAATGTTTATCTTTCATTCATTAGCTTAAATCACCTCATAACGTTTTTGACACCAGTTTCTTATTAGCAATTTTAAGATGTTCAAAAATTACTTTTTTTGGAAAAATGAATAATTGAATTTTATTTGTAGTCGTGGGCGAACTAAAATGCTACAAAATAACTTAAAACAAATTATATACTAGGATAATTATTATGAATATTAAATATATAAAAGGATGGAAGCAACCGCGATAGATAAACTCACTATTAGAGACCTGACTCCAAAAGATCTGTTGGCGGTTATATCGGTTATATTAATCTCCCAGCTTCCTGGGCACTTGTATAAAGTAGGCTGATTGAGATAACTCATGATGGCGGTAAAAGTTAAGTAATGTTTATTCACGAAACAAATCTAATTTGGTGATTTTGAAATGAAATGGAAACAGTAAAGAATTTGAAATTTCGATCAATCTGTTGTTGAGGCTACGCAACAACGTGTACATGTACACCAAAAGACACTGAAGCTTAGCTGTTAATTAGTTCGCAGAGTGAACTCAAAATGATTTAGTATGGTTTGTTTTAATAATCGTTTTGACAACATGACCAAAAAAATTGACTGATTCGAAATGATAAATTTTTATTTATACACATAGCAGTGCTAAATAGATAAGTCAATAATCTTTTTTCTTACGTTTTATATTGGATTATTTTTTCTTGGAAAATTCCAACTTTATTCAGCTCAATTTTAGATCTGTAAATATGCTTCAAGCGGTCGAAGGTTCTGAACGGTTGCTTCCTTCAGGTGGCTGAGTGCTAACATTTCGTCGTCATATAGACTTGGATTTTTCAACGTTTGAAGCTCTAAAAACACTTCTTTGTTTTTCCGTTGAGTTTGCGAGTTGCGAAAATAATTAAAATTTGGAATGATGAGAGGTGCAGGAAGGGCGTTGATGAGAACACCTACGACAGCACACATGGATCCAATTAGTTTACCAGACGTATCAAGGAGAACTTCGTTGCCATAGCCAACTGTTGTAATGGTTATCACTGCCCACCAGGTTGCCTCAACCAAGTTCTCGATTTTAGCATTCTTTGTGTTTGTCTCGACAACGTACATGGCCCATGAAAACAATCCAACGCAGATGACGATGGTAAAAATTATTGTATTTATCTCCATCGTACTTGCTCTAATTGTTTGAAATATAACTCTCAGACCTGTTTCACAGAATTATGAGAAATAATTTGTATCATTTTATGAAAATTCTATCGCTACAAAAGTCTAACTTTTTGAATATCGATACATTTTGAGTACACTAATAGTTTTAAGAAACTTAAAAAACCGCGCTGATTTATGATCAAAATATTTGATGGCGAGAGCCAGTTGCGGAAGGATGCTGAGGAAGTCAATGATGACGATATAGTCCTTCATGAATGTGAAAATATTTGGACAGCAAACAAATCTTAGTGTCAATTCATTTGTAAAAATAAATAAACACGCAAGTTCCACCCAGAAGAATGTTTCTGAAACTGGTTCTACTTTATATTCGAGGCCGTGAGGAAATGTTCCGTTTGTGGAGTTGCCTGTCCTGTGATGTTAAACATCAGTTCAATTATTATTTAAATTTTTACTGAATAGAGTGGCAGATGTAAGAGTGGGGGATGGGAGTCGTCAACTTTTTCGGAAAATATTCCCTCTCCAGTCGTCAAATATTTTTCAAAATCTTGGCCTCCCCCCGTCATGTTTGTCTAGATGCGCCATTGTGTAATTATATAATTTCAAATTGTGTATATGTGTGCAAGAGCAGATCTAGACATCTTTGAAAGCTGATAAATAGAATATAATGACTCAAATGCTTCCAGGTCAACGTTCAAGCAAGTGCTTGCAATTTCAATTCCTATGTATAAGTCAATGATGTATGTATATTAATAATTCAAAAATCATTAGAACATCGGGCATGTTATCAGGTGAAAAAAGGCTCCTTAGAACAACAATGGATGAACAATGAATAGCGTGTTTATAATCATGGTATTGTGACAAATTAACGTTTCACTTAGGAATGCTTGAATAACATTCGTTGTGATATGCCGGCTTAATACTGCCTACGACATATGTAGTGGCATTGAGTTCTTCATTTTTTAAATATTAGAGAAAAAAAGAACCCTTACTCTAAATATTTGGGTAATTTGAATACTTTCGAATTTGGAATCGTTTCGGCACAAAAGTTAACCACGGACACAAGTGTGACAACTGCCAAGAACAAATTTAACAATCGTGCTGCGTCCGAACTTTCGTTGTATTCCAATAATATCCACATCTAAATGATGGTTTTATGAATTGTCGTCTTCTGTTATTGTTCACACATATGAACAATTTGGATATTAAGCAAAAAAAGAGAGCACCATTTTTTTAAAATTGCTTTTGGGTAATATCACATCCATTGGAGGGTTATATCCTTCTTGCTGCAGAATGAATGTATATACATATATAACACACACATACAAACAGACACCCACTCACAAAAACACACATACACACACAAAAGTTTGATTATCCAACAAACTTGGAAGTATTTTTGTAGCACTTGGTCGTCTAATTCATAAAAGCGTATTTCTTCGGCGAAAACTTCTTCCGGTACGTAGCTAGGCCGGTGCAAGCAACCGCCGCTCTGATAGTAATACAAAATGGCGTCGAAGCTTGGGCGATTCCGATCAAAAAAATATTCTTTATTTAATGGATCATAATATTCCATTCGTTTTTCTTTATTTTCCAGCAAAGTATTCGGAAAGCGTTCCAAGGTGGTCAGTCGGGTTTCGAACCGCAGCCCACTGACGTTGATGGTAACCTTGGCGATGAAATCTAACCTCTGCTTATTCAATTTTTCCCGCAAATGTAGCAATGAAGCTAGCGATTTTTCGTTTTTCTGGAAGTTTCTGGTTTTCGGATTTAGTTGAGAAACCTTTTGCGAATAGGATTTTCTAAAATCCATTTGGAGGTTAAAGATTTTCAACTATTATCAGATCAAATTAAAAGTTAAGTAAAGCTCTTTTTTATTCAATTTAAATTAAATTTTGCTTAAGCAAGGTTTGTCTCTCTCGACTAGATACAACATAAACAAACATCAGACAATTTATTTATATTTATTGTTTTTTCCCGTCTTGTTTGACGGCGCGTCAGATCATTATTTAATATTTCTGCGATATATCTTTTGTTTTAATTTCTTTTTAACTATTCGGCATTGTGTGTATTCTACGAGTAAGATGATATATATATATAATTGACATTAGTAACATTCCTTGCGCTTTGGTGCATATTTGGACATGCGGTAAAAACACTAATCTTTTATTGACCTTTAAAAACACTTTTTCAATTTTGCTTAATTCAAGTCTTTTAACTTACGGCTCTCTTTTACCTGTTCAACCAACAATGTTATATACAAATATTATTTTAGTTATTTGTGACATTTTTTATTGAATAAAATGATCCATGTAAAAAATGTCACCGTATCACTAACTTAAAAAGCCTAAAATCTACTCCGCGTAAATAAGTGCTAATTAATTATTATTATAAACACTTCAGAAAATGTATTATTTACAAAAAAAAGTATTATTAATAAAGTATTAATATCGTTATTGTTATTCGTATAGAAAGATACTACAGTTACGTTTTATGGATATGAGATCCATATTTTCCCGTCTGAGAGTACCGCGAAAAAAGGTGTCTAAGTACGCGTTTGCTGCCCTTCCTACTTACTTCTTCCTGTTTTGTAGCCTGGTCTTCTTCGCCGCCACTCTTCTTCGTTTTTGTTTTTTCCTTCTAGTTTTTTCCTTCTGTTGTTATTGTAATTACTGTTATAATTGTTGTTTTTGCTGTTAATCTTGTTAATGTTGTTATTTTTATTCTTAGTGCTATTATCTTTGTTGTTAGTGTTGTTATTGTTGCTGTATTTGTTGCTAGTCTTTTTTTGTGTGAAATTGTTCATGTTTTCATCACTTTTAGTGACACCAGCTGTTGTCTCGGGTACTGACGTGTGATCAAGTGTGAGGGT